>NC_134082.1:52576109-52879276 GCF_000715075.1 Nicotiana tabacum
CAAGGTTAGAAAGGAGACTCACCTCGCTCCGAATACTCGAATCGATGCTAAATGCTCCAAAACTAGCCAATAATTATGCAAATCCATTATTATATGTTCAATTACTCATTACAATCTAATTTATAAAAATTCCTAATCCCGATCGAAAAGTTGAAAAAATTGCCCTCGGGCCCATATGCCCGGATTCCAAAATTTCTCGAAGATAAAGTTTACCTATGAACTCACGAACTCAAATACATGATTTTCTATTAATTCCATACCTAAATCGTGGTCAAAATCCAAGAATATTAATTTTCTAGGTTTTCCCTCAAACCCCAAGTTTCTACCAGCTTTCATGCTCAAATCCGTAACAAAAACATGTATTTAACTCACAAGGGGTGAAATTAACTTACCTTATGTTTGATGATGAAATCCCTCTCTTGAAGCTCTCCAAAAATTTCCCAAACAAAAGAAAAATGGAGGAAAATGTCCAAGACCCCCGATTTTAAAGAACCTTACTGCCTCCAACAATTCTGCACCTGCGGTCACACGACTGCTTCTGTGGTTCCGCAGGTGCGACCCCTCTACCGCTCCTGCGGTTTCTCTCCGGGCTCCCCTTTCCGCTTCTGCGCCTCAATTCCCACAGGTATGGTCCCACTTCTACGGCGAGATGACCGCATCTGCAGCTCTCCTGGCCGTTTTTTCGGCTCCGCACCTGCGGCTAAAACCTCGCAGATGCGGTTACACCAGCTATCAGCTGCCTCAACTCTCCCTCAAATTCCAAAATTGATCCGTTAACCATCCGAAATCCACCTGAGTCCCCCGGGATCCCCACCAATCATGCCAACCAGTCCCAAAACACATTGCAGACTTGCTCGAGGCCTCAAATCATATCAAACAACGCCAAAAATCATGAATCGACCTCCAATCCAAGCTTTATGAACTTTAGAACTTCAAACTTCTACATTCGATGTCGAAATCTGTCAATTCATGCCCGATTGACCTCAAATTTACACACAAGTCACATTTGACGTTACAGACCTACTCCAACTTCCGGAATTGGAATCCGACTCCGATATCAAAAAGTCAACTCTCGGTCAAACTTCCCAAAAACCTTCAAATTTCTATCTTTAGCCAAATGACTCCAAAAGGACCTATGGACCTCCGAATTCACTTCCGATCTCGCTCCCAATACCAGAATCACCATACGGAGCTATTCCCAGACTCAGAATCCCAAGCGGACATTATTAACACTAAAATGCACTTCAACCCAAACTTATGAGATTCTTCCAAAATGCTAACTTCCACAATAGGTGCCGAAATGTTCCCGGGTCTTCCAAAACCCAGTCCGGACATACGCCCAAATCCGAAATCATCATACGAACCTGCTGGAACCATCAAATCCCAATTCCAAGGTCATTTACTCAAAAATCGAACCTTAGTCAATTCTTTCAACTTAAAGCTTCCGAAATAAGAATTCTCTTTCCAAATCAACTCCGAACTTCACAAAATTCAATTCCGACTGTGCGCACAAGTCATAATACCTGAGGTGAAGCTGCTCATGGCCTCAAACTGTTGAACGATGCGCTAGAGCTCAAAACGACCGGTCGGGCCATTACATAGATAATTACAGCTAAAGTTGGGTTGGGGAAATATGCTGCGGGGAGTAACAGATAACAATAGAATAATAGTAGAAAAATGTAAGGAACACCATAAATCAATTACCAGCAAGAGATAAGGAAATAAGGAAACAAGTACACATGTATACCGTTGCAGGCGTGCAACCCGATCCCATTTCATGTAGTACAGTTGCAGGCGTGCAACCCTCACCAATTTCATATAGTATCGTTGCAGGCGTGCAACTCGCTCCCATTTCATATATTACCGTTAAAGGCGTGCAACCCGCTCCCTTGTCACATATTACCATTGCAGGCGTGCAACCCGCTCCCATTTCATGTATTACCGTTGCAGGCATGCGACCCGCTCCCATTTCATGTATTACCGTTGCAGGCGTGCAACTCGCTCCCACTTCATGTATTACCGTTGCAGGCGTGCAACCCGCTCCCATTTTATTTATCAACACCAATCATAAAAGAATCCCGGCAAGAGAACAATAATATAATAACAACATCCCGGTAAGGGAACAATAATGTAACAACAACATCCCGACAAGGAAACAATGATATAATCACACTCGGCAAGGGAAAATTAATATTACAACAACATCCCGGCAAGGGAACAATAATATAATTCTCATATGAAGCACGAATAAACCACAACGGAGTCATAAAATTGCAATACAAGACTCACAGGCATGCTTGACACCGACGTATAGATACTCGTCACCATGCCTATACGTCGTACTCCAAAATTAGCACATAGCAAATAAGACACAACTCCTAATCCCTCAAGCTAAGGTTAGACCAAACAATTACCTCGATGCCACGAACACAATTCAAGCCTCAACTATCGTTTTACCTCTTGATTCCACCACCAATTCGCTCGTATCTAGCCACAAGTTACTTAGCTATATCAATAAATGCTAAATGAATCAATTCCAGTGCATGAAAATAGGTTTTCTAAAAAATTTCCCAAAAAGTCAAAAATTGCCCCCGGGCCCACATGGTCAAAACGCGAGGTTCGAACCAAAACCCGATTACCCATTCCCCAATGAACCAAAATATATAATTTGTTTTGAAATCGGACCTCAAATCGAGGTCCGAATCCCCAAAATTTAAAAAACCTAGGTTCTACCCAAAACACCCAATTTATCCCATGAAAACCTTTGATTTTGAGTTGAAATCATGAGAAAAGATGTTAAAGATTAATAAAAATAAGTTAGAAATGACTTACAATCGATTTGGAAGAGTACTTGTCTTTGAAAAATAGCCCAAGAGTGTTTTGGTCTTGAAAAAGGTTTGAAAATGAAAGATTTTCGGCTAAGTTATAATTTGCACAGGTTCAGATATCGCATTTGCGAAGTCAGGTTCATAAATGCCAACTCGCAAATGCGGCCCAGGCTTCGCAAATGTGAAGGTAGGCCAATCCTGCTGGCTTCGCATTTGCTAATAATTGTTTGCATTTGCGGTCCCTGTTGAAGTCACATTTGCGACATAAGCCTCGAAAATGCGATGGTTCTTGCCCCAGCCCATCATCGCAATTGCGATGGGTCTCTCGCAAATGCGAGCTCGCAATTGCGAAGCCTGCAGACCTGCAACACAGAGCAGCGAAAAACCTGCAACTTCCTAAGTTCAAAACACTCTGTGACCTATCCAAAACTCACCCGAGCCCTCGGGGCTCCAAACCAAACATGCACACTAACCCAAAAGCATCATACGTACTTGCCCGTGCAATCAAATCACCAAAATAACATCAACAACTATGAATTTAGCACCAAAATCAAAGAAAATCTCAAGAACTTTCAAAGTTTCAATTTTTACCACTAAGGTTCCGAATCACGTCATATGACCTCCGTTCCTTACCAAATTTTACAAGCTCGACTTAAATCACATATAAGACCTATACCGGGCCCCGGAACCAAAATACAGGCCCGATACCATCAACTTTCAAACATTTTTCATTTCTAAAAACTCATATATATTCGAGAAAATAATTTTCTTTAAAAATTCATTTCTCGGGCTTACGACCTCGAAATTCGATTCCGGGCATACGCCCAAGTCCCATATTTTCCTACAGACCCTCCGGGACCGTCAAATCATGGGTCCAGGTCCGTTTATCCAAAATGTTGACCAAAGCCAACTTAAATTCATTTTAAAGGAAATTTTTATCATTTTTCACAGATTTTTACATAATGGCTTTCCGGCTATGCGCTCGGATTGCACACGCTAATCGAGGTAAGACAAA
Source organism: Nicotiana tabacum (assembly GCF_000715075.1). Lineage (NCBI taxonomy): Eukaryota > Viridiplantae > Streptophyta > Magnoliopsida > Solanales > Solanaceae > Nicotiana > Nicotiana tabacum. The sequence goes on from NC_134082.1 coordinate 52,579,953, forward strand.
ACGAGGGTTTTAAGGCCTTAGAACATAGAATTTATTGTCATCACATTCTCCACCTCTAAAACAATTGTTCATCCTCGAACGGACATAAGAAGGAAGTACCTGAGTCGGGGAAAAGATGGGGATAACAGCTCCACATATTGGACTCGGACTCCCAGGTCGATGCCTCAGCAGACTGACCTCTCCACTGAACACGAACAGAAGGGAAACTCTTCGATATCAACTGACGAACCTGCCGGTCTAGAATAGCTATCGGCTCCTCCTCATATGACAAGTCCTTGTCCAACTGGACAGTGCTGATATCTAACACGTGGGATGGATCGCCGTGATACTTCCGAAGCATGGACACATGAAACACCGGAAGCACAGTTGATAAGCTCCGCGGCAACGCAGGTCTGTAAGCCACGTCTCCCACTCGATCAAGAATCTCAAACGGGCCAATGAATCTAGGGCTAAGTTTGGCCCTCTTTCTGAATGTCATCACGCCCTTCATAGAAGACACCCGAAGCAATACATATTCACCGACCATGAATGCCAAATCTCAAATCTTACGGTCGGCATAACTCTTTTGCCTGGACTGGGCTGTATGAAGCCTATCCTGAATGATCCTGACCTTGTCCAAGACATCCTACACTAGATCCATACCCAACAACCGAGCCTCTCCCGGCTCAAATCATCCAACTAGCGATCGACACCGCCTACCATATAAAGCCTCATAAGGAGCCATCTAGATACTCGACTGGTAGCTGTTGTTGTAGGCAAACTCTGCTAAAGGCAAAAACTAATCCCACGAGCCTCCAAAGTCAATGACACTAGCTCAGAGTATATCCTCCAAAATATGAATAGTCTGATCGGATTGCTCGTCCGTCTGAGGATGAAACAATGTGCTCAACTCAACCCGTGTGCTCAACTCTTGCTGAACTGCTCTCCAGAAATGTGAGGTAAATTGCGTACCTCGGTCCTAAATGATAGACACGAGCACACCATAAAGACAAACAATCTCCCGGATATAGATCTCAGCTAACCTCTCGGAAGAATAGGAGACAGCCACATGAATGAAATATGCTGACTTGGTTAGTCTATCAACAATAACCCACACCGCATCAAACTTTCTCTGAGTACGTGGGAGTCCAAAAACGAAGTCCATAGTGATACGCTCCCACTTTCACTTAGGAATCTCAATCTTCTGGAACAGACCACCAGGCCTCTGATTCTCGTACTTAACTTGCTGACAATTCAAACACCGGGCCACATATACAACAATGTCCTTCTTCATTCTCTGCCACCAATAATGCTATCGCAAATCTTGATACATCTTAGCAGTGCCCAGGTGAATAGAGTACCGGGAACTGCGGGCCTTCTCTAAAATCAGCTCCTAGAGCCCATCCACATTAGGCATACAAACTCGACCTTACAGCCTCAAAAATCCATCATCTCCTAATGTAACCTGTTTGGAACCTCTGTGCTACACCATGTCTCAGAGGACACACAAGTGAGGATTATCATACTGCCGACCTCAGATACGCTCCAATAAAGAAGAACGAGTAACTGTGCAAGCTAATACACGGCTGGGCTCAGAAACATCCAACCTCACGGACTGATTGGCCAAAGCCTAAACATCCAAAGCAAGTGGTCTCTCACCGACCAGAATATACGCAAGATTGCCCATACTGGTTGACTTCCTACTTAAAGCATCGGCCACCACATTAGCCTTTCCCGGATGATATAAGACGGTGATATCATAGTCCTTCAATAGCTCCAACCACCTCTTCTGCCTCAAATTTAGCTCCTTCTGCTTGAACAAGTATTGCAAACTTTTGTGATCCATGAATACCTCACATGACACGCCATATAGATAATGCCTCCAAATCTTCAACGCGTGAACAATGGCTGCTAACTCCAAATCATGGACCAGATAGTTCTTCTCATGAATCTTCAACTGACGTGAAGCATATACAATAACCTTGCCATCCTGCATCAACAACGCACCAAGTCCAATACGAGATGCGTCACAATAAACTATATATGGCCCTGAACCTATGGGAAAAACCAACACTGGTGCCATAGTCAAAGCTATCTTGAGCTTTTGAAAGCTCGCCTCACACTCGTCCGACCACCTAAAATGGGCACCCTTCTGGGTCAACTTGGTCATAGGGACTGCAATAGATGAAAACCCATCCACAAATTGACGATAATAGCCTGCCAAACAAAAGAAACTCCGGATCTCTAAAACTGATATTGGTCTAGGCCAGTTCTTAACTGCCTCTATCTTCTTCGGATCTACCTAAATACCCTCTGATGATACAACGTGACCCAAGAATGCAACTGAACTCAACCAGAACTCACACTTCAAAAACATGGCATACAACTGATTGTCTCTCAAAGTCTGGAGGACCACTCTCAGATGCTGCTCATGCTCCTCCCGACTGCGGGAATAGATCAAAATATTATAAATGAAGACTATCACGAACGAATCCAAGTAAGGCCTGAATGCTCGGTTCATCAAATCCATAAAAGTTACTGGGGCATTTGTCATCCCGAATGACATCACCAAGAATTCATAATGCCCGTACCATGTGCAGAAAGCTGTCTTAGGGACATCGGATGCCCTAATCCTCAACTGATGGTAGCCAGATCTCAAGTCAATCTTCAAAAATACCTTGGCACCCTGAAGCTGATCAAATAAATCATCAATCCTCGGCAATGGATACTTATTCTTGATTGTAACCTTGTTCAACTGCTGGTAATCTATACACATTCACATCGATCCATCCTTCATCTTAACAAACAACACTGGCACGCCCCCAAGACACTAGGTCTAATGAAACCTTTTTCAAGCAAGTCTTGCAACTGCTACTTCAACTCTTTCAACTCAGGCGGGGCCATATGATACGGCGGAATAGAAATGGGCTGAGTGCCCGGAGCCAAATCAATGTAGAAGTCAATATCCATGTCGGGTGGAATACACGGCAGGTCTAAAGGAAATACCTCAGGAAACTCACGAACAACAGGCACAGAATCAATTGAAGGAACCTCGGCACTAGAATCACGAACATATGCCAAATAAGCCAAACACCCCTTCTCGACCATACGCCGAGCCTTCATGTATGAAATAACACTACAGGTAGAATGACCAGGAGTCCCTCTCCATTCTAAACGAGGTAAACCTGGCAAGGCTAAGGTCATAGTCTTGGCATAACAGTCCAAGATCGCGTGGTAAGGTGATAATCAGTCCATCCCCAATATGACATCAGAATCAACCATGTCTAGAAGTAACAAATCTACATGAGCCTCAAGACCCCCAATCACAACTATACATGAACGATGGACACGATCTACCACAATAGAATCACCCACCGGTGTAGACACATATATAGGAGCACTCAAAGAATCACTAGACATGACTAGATATGGTGCAAAATAAGATGACACATAGGAGTACGTAGATCATGGATCAAATAGAACTGAAGCATCTCTACTACAAACCAAAATAGTACCTGTGATAACTGCATCGGAAGCCTCAGCCTCAGGTCTGGCTGGAAGAGCATTACATCGGGGCTGGGGCCCACCACTCTGAACTACATCTCTAGGATGGCCTGCTGCTGGCTAGCCTCCACCTCTAGCGGCCTGAGCTATACCTCTAATACATCTACCTCCACCTCTAGAACCTCTACCACCAACTCTAGTTGGCTGGGTGGCCGGTGGAACACTCGGTGCCTGAACCATGGCACGGGAACCCTAGTGCTGAGAACTACTCGGTGCTCGAGGGCAATATCTAGAAATGTGCCTTGTGTCACCACAAGAAAAACAAGCCCTCGGCTGTTGGGGATGATGACCCTGAAAACTCTGAAACGGCGGTGCACTGATAGGAGCTGGTGATGCACTGTAGGACTACTGATCAGAATACTGTATGTGAGAACCACGGCCACCTGAAGCACTGTGAGAAACCTGAAGTGATAACTGAAAAGGCCTAGGAGGATGACCTCTACCATACGAATCCCTGCCTCCAGACGAAGCGCCACTGAATCTGCCTGAATGACGAGGCCTCTTGTCAGACCCTTGACCACCTCCCTGAAAAAGAACCATCTCAACTCTCCTGGCCACATTAGCCGCCTCATGAAAAGAAATCTCATTTCCCGTCTCCTTAGCCATCTGAAGTCGAATAGGCTGAATGAGTCCCTCAATGAACCTCTTCACTCTCTATCTCTCTCTCTCTAAGTAGGAAGTATAAGAAGAGCGTGATGGACCAAATCAATAAACCTGGTCTCGTACTGAGTAGCAGTCATAGAAACCTGTTGAATACGCTCAAACTGCCTCTGATAGATCTCCCTCTGTGTGACAGGAAGAAACTTCTCCAAAAATAGCCTAGAAAACTGATCCCAAGTCAAAGTTGGTGACCCAACTGGCCTAGCCAAATAATAATCCCTCCACCAAGTCTTGGCGGATCCAGATAAGCAAAAGGTAGCAAAGTCGATCCCATTAGTCTCCACTATCCCCATGTTCCTGAAAACCTCATGACAGCTATCCAAATAATCCTGGGGATCCTCAGAAGATGCATCGCTAAAAGTGATAGTGAAGAGCTTGGTAAACCTGTCCAATCTCCATAAGGCATCGGCAGACATAGCTGCTCCATCGCCGGTCTGAGCTACCACACCCGGCTGAACTGCTCTAACTGGCTGAGCTGCTGGAGTCTGAAACTAGGGAGCCATCTACTGTGGAGTGCGAGTAGCAGGAGTCTGGGCTCCTTCTCCAGCCTGAGATACGGCTGGTACTATAGGAAGCAAGCCTGCCCGGGTAATACTCTCCATAAGGCCCACTAGACGGACTAGCGCATCCTGGAGTACTGGGGTAGCAATGAACCCCTCTGGGACCTGAGTTGGGCCCACCGGAACTGCCTGAGCTGGAACCTCATCATCAAACTGAACTTGAGGCTCCATCGCCAGTGTTGCTGCTCTGGGCTGAGCTCTGCTCCTACCTCGGCCTCTAGCACGGCCTTGTCATCGCCCTCTGCCCCTTGTGGGAGCTGCTGCTAGGGGCTCGGGCTGCTGATCGGTGGATGAGGAAGCGCATGTTCTCGCCATCTGCGAAAGAATAGAGTAGAAATTCAATTAGCATTGGGAAACTAAATCGCACGACATGAAAGAATAGATATGAAGTTTTTCCTAACTCTGTAGCCTCTAAGGGATAAATACTGATGTCTCCGTACCATTCTCTCAGACTCTACTAAGCTTGTCCATGAATTGCAAGACCTATGTAACCTAGAGCTCTGATACCAACTTGTCACGACCCGAATTTTCCACCCTCGGGAGTCGTGATGGCGCCTACTCGTAGAAGCTAGGCAAGCTGAATATTATAAAATTATTACTCTTTTTATTAAACATATTCAATAATTTAAAATAATAAGTGATTAAAAACGGAATAAATTAAATAAACGGAAATGCGGAAGACAAAAACTTAATAATTCAACCAAACACTGCTACCTAATTTGAAGTACAATACTACCTAGAATTTGGTGTCACAAGTCACGGACTATCTAAGAATACTACAATAAGGTCTGAATGAAATACATAAGTCTATCTCTGAATAAGTAAAAATAGAAAGAGAAAAGATAGGAGGAGACGCCAAGGCCCGCAGACGCCTGCAGGACTACCTCGAGTCACCTGAATGGAGTGAAGACAGCACTCTCACTGCAGTTCAAAGGCTCTGGTATTAGCATCTGCACACAGTGCAGAGTGTAGTATAAGAACAACCGACCCCATGTGCTGGTAAGTGCCTAGCCTAACCTCGGCGAAGTAGTGACAAGGCTAGGACCAGACTACCAAATAAACCGGTGCAGTTAAATCATATACAGTGGAAATAAAACCAGATAATTACAGCTAAAGTTGGGCGGGGGAAACATGCTGCGGGGAGTAACAGATAACAACAGAATAATAGTAGAAAAATGTAAGGAACGTCATAAATCAATTACCAACAAGAGATAAGGAAATAAGGAAACAAGTACACATGTAATACTGTTGCAGGCGTGCAACCCGATCCCATTTCATGTAGTACCATTGCAGGCGTGTAGCCCACTCCCATTTCATATATTACTATTGCAGGCGTGCAACCCGCTCCCATGTCACATATTGCTGTTACAGGCGTGCAACCCGCTCCCATTTCATGTATTACCGTTGCAGGCGTGCAACCCGCTCCCATTTTATTTATTAACAACAATCATAAAAGAATCCCGACAAGGGAACAATAATATAACAACAACATACCGGCGAGGGAACAATAATATAACAACAACATCCCGACAAGGGAACAATAATATAATCACAACATCCAGGCAAGGGAACATTAATATTACAACAACATCCCGGCAAGGGAATAATAATATAATTCTCATATGAAGCACGAATACACCACAACGGAGTCATAAAATTACAATACAAGACTCACGGTCATGCTTGACACCGACGTATAGATACTCATCACCATGCCTATACGTTGTACTCCACAATTAGCACATAGCAAATAAGACACAACTCCTAATCCCTCAAGCTAAGGTTAGACCAAATACTTACCTCGATGCCACGAACACAATTCAAGCCTCAACTATTGCTTTACCTCTTGATTCCACCACCAATTCGCTCGTGTCTAGCCACAAGTTACTTAACTATATCAATAAATGCTAAATGAATCAATTTCAATGCCTGAAAATAGGTTTTCTAAAGTTTTTTCCAAAAAGTCAAAAATCGCCCCCGTCCCACATGGTCAAAACCCGAGGTTCGAACCAAAACTCGATTACCCATTCCCCCACGAACCCAAATATACAATTTATTTTGAAATCAGACCTCAAATCGAGGTCCAAATCCCCAAAATTTGAAAAACCTAGATTCTACCCAAAACACCCAATTTTTCCATGAAAACATTTGATTTTGAGTTGAAATCATGAGAAAAGATGTTAAAGATTAATAAAAACAAGTTAGAAATGACTTACAATCGATTTGGAAGAGTACGTGTCCTTGAAAAATCGCCCAAGAGTGTTTTGGTTTTGAAAAGGGTTTGAAAAATGAAAGATTTTCGACTAAGTTATAATTTGCACAAGTGCAGATATCGCATTTGCGAAGTCAGGTTTGCAAATGCGAACTCGCAAATGCGGCCCAGGCTTCGCAAATGCGAAGGTAGGCCAATCTTGTTGTCTTCGCATTTGTGAACAAATGTTCGCATTTGCGAACAAATGTTGAAGTCGCATTTGCGACATAAGCCTCGCAAATGCGAGGGTTCCTTCCCCAGCCCATCATCACAATTGTGATGGGTCTCTCGCAAATGCGAGCTCGCAATTGCGAAACCTGCAGACCTGCAACACACACCAGCTAAAACCCTGCAACTTCCTAAGTTCAAAATACTCTGTGGCCTATCAAAACTCACCCGAGCCCTCGGGGCTCCAAAGCAAACATGCACACTAACCCAAAAACATCATACGAACTTGCCCGTGCAATCAAACCACCAAAATAACATCAACAACTATGAATTTAGCACCAAAATCAAAGAAAATCTCTAGAACTTTCAAAGTTTCAATTTTTACCACTAAGGTTCCGAATCACGTCATATGACTTCCGTTCCTTACCAAATTTTACAAACTCAACTTAAATCACATATAAGACCTGTACCGGGCTCCGGAACCAAAATACAGGCCCGATACCATCAACTTCCAAACATTTTTTATTTCTAAAAACTCATATATATTCGAGAAAATAAATTTCTTTAAAAATTCATTTCTCGGGCTTGGGACCGCGGAATTCGATTCCGGGCATACGCCCAAGTCCCATATTTTCCTACGGACCCTTCGGGACTGTCAAATCACGGATCCGGGTCCGGGTCCGTTTACCCAAAATGTTGACCGAAGTCAACTTAAATTCATTTTAAAGGCAATTTTTATAATTTTTCACATAATGGCTTTCCGGCTACGCACCCGGACTGTGCACACAAATCGAGATGAGACAGAACGAGGTTTTTAAGATCTCAAAATACAAAATTTATTTCTAAAAACAAGTGATGACCTTTTGAGTTATCACAGTTGGATAACACTCTATAGTAAAATGTATACGTAACCGGGTAGCATTAACCTTATTTTCCTTTTTAACCCAATCCATAGGCGTTGTTGGTGATGATGGGTTACATCTTTATCCGTATGCAAAATAAAATCTTTAAATCACATCAAAGTAAAATGAAATGAGTGAAAAATAATTTATTTACTGGAGGCACTTAAGTTAATTAATTTATAGAATAATTAATATTTCGTATATTTGTAGTTTAAATTAAATGAGCTTAGATTCATCGTTTATTAGGACAAATTTAAAAAGAATGCTTGTGACTTGTGAGGCCACTTCAAGAATCTTTTCTGAACTTAGGGAAAAGCAGGTTCTTGGAAGCAAATACTTTGCACCATTTTAAAATGCTTGAACTTGACACTAAAGTTAGAACTTTAAATCCGTGGATATAAAATAAATTTTTATTTGATGGCCATTTCATAAGTGGAAATTAGTTACCAGAATAATAAAAGGAATTAAAAAAAAAAGGTGGTTTACGACTTCTCCTTCGCTCATGTAAATAAGATCTCGCGAATATAGAATATAGTGGTTACAAAGGGGTGACATTATTTAACGACATTTTGACGGAATAAAAATAATTAAGTTAGGCGAAAATGCAAAGTATCAATACAAAATTAATGCATAGTTTCTGTAACTGGAAAAAGAGTCTTGGAGTTGATTTCTCTATTACAAGAAGGAATCTTGAAGCTCGGAGAATTAATAGAAGGAGATGATAATATATAATTCTTCTACGTCTTGAGGAAAAAGATAATATAATTTAGCCAATTGGAAGCTGTTTTCTTAATTTATTTAAGCATCCACACTAGCAAAAAATGAAGGGGGTGCAAATATAAGAGATTATAGTTCACATGCCATCTGGAACAAAAATAAATACACCGTTATTTTTTTTAATTTTTTTATATTTATTTAAATCTTAGGTGAAAAGAATTATTCGATACCTATACTGATAAGAGGTAACAATACCTGATCAAATAGTTGTGCACTCTAAAAAAAGTTGTTTCTTGTCCAAAATCTTCCATTTCTGGTTGTCATTTTCATGCAATTTATCATTCACAACAAATTTTGAAGAGAACAGCCTTTGCATGCCAAGAGAATATTGTTAAAAGTACATATCAAACAGACTTTTCTACAAATTCCACTTGTTTACCTTAAATTTTGAATTAGTAGAACAGGGATACTTTGTGGTTTTCACTCACGTAAAAAGACCAAGAATTAACTGTAAAAATATATCTTTTTCCTCTTACAAGTTAAATTTTCTTCTAGTTATATTAACAACCATTTTATATCCCACTAATGCTACGTTACTTCTCTTTCTTTCAATGGTAATTTCTATTACATACATGTATGTAAAAAGGCAATTTCCTAATGGTAGGAATTGGGTCCCTTTTTTTTTTGGTTATTTTTTGATAATGGTAGTTATTTTGGTTAAAATAATCTTATACCTTGTTAGATGGAATGCATAATTTTTTTTCTCATATGAATTCTCGAAAGTTAAAAGTGACTGTACATAATAGGTGTAAATTAATGATCTAAAAGCAAGAAGTCACAACCAAGTTAATTACATTAATATAAAATAAACCTATTAACCTTCAACCCAGGATAAGAAGAAAACACAAAGACACAAACATATCCAGCAACAGCTAATCTTTCGACCCAAAAAAAAAAAAAAAAAAACTTCTACGCACGTAATATTATGTCTTGATGTTGAATTGTGTGATTTAAATCCAAGAGTTGTTATCCGCTCTAATACTATATTGAACTTTGACCATCTCATCCAACAATATAAGCCCTATAGAAAAATACACTTTCAATTACTAATTATGCTGTCTAGATATTTAATTTTTATAACCAACTCAATCAACTGTAGCAAAAACGAACTAACGACAAAAACGAAGGCCTCCCACATCGTCCTCCACACTTGTACTTCTCGTCAATTTCCTCCACAAATTACGACCTTTTGATTGCACATTTTTTAAAGAATTTAAGTTTTAGTACATCATCCGACCAATATGAATAATCCCTTAAAAACGTTCCATGTTAATAACGACTTCATATTCATATTCAGGACTCCATGTAATATATGCACATACATGAAGTCATATATACGCGGAGAGTAAAAACTGTTTATAACAAATTATATGATCAGATAACTGGGTAAAAAAGAAGATAAGTCGAAAAGATAAAAAATAATTACAGTGACTAGAGACCTTCTTAAATATCACAACTCAGCAGCCATATATATCATTCCCCTTTTGTCACCTTCTTCGATCTTTTCCATAACAAAAGCAGGAAGCTTCATATTTATCGCCTTCTCTTCTTTAGCTTCTCGACAAAGCAAAACCACTAAACTTCACCAGCTCAACCTGGGGACCATCTTCAACCCTGACAAAAACCCATAACCGTTTTACAATAAAAATAGACATTTTTAGTTTATGAATTCTAGATCATAATCTTTTTTTCATTTTTTAAAAAGTAAAAATAGATTATTTATTCATAATATTAAATAAAAGCCTTAACCCAAACACAGAATTTTAGCCAAAGCTATTCAATTCTGCGAAATCTGTAACTACACTGTTGTACTGTGGCGTTATATATCTAAAAATATTGCTACTTTTACACAGGAACAACGAACTAGTCAAAAGCTTTGAAACTGAGGTGTGACTGAACCAAAATATTAAATAGTATATAAGAAAATGTCACATTTGAAATTCGACGCCTGCCACCTAAAACAAATTTTACACCACCTTTAATTTATCATTACATTAAAATCTTCTCCTACACCATACGGATGATAAATTTTTATATACCAAAATTATTTTTATATACGGTATAATTTTTTGACAACAAAATCGGATTGTACCTTTATGCAAGGTAGCTCCGCCCAGGAATTTGAGCACCGTTGGAGGTTCCGGAAACTGCAGGGAACTCGCCGCACTTCCGGCACCGACCAACTACAAGAATCTGACGGCACGATGGGCATGAAGAGTGTGAACCAAGCCACGTGTCAATACACTGAACATGAAAGCCATGGTCACACTGAGGCAGAACCCTAATCTCGTCTCCTTCCCTATATTCCGCCAGACATATGGCGCACTCCGCCGCGGCGCCGGTGGTTGAAGAAGTATTGTCGTAGGTGAACTTAGGCAGCGACTGTAACACTTTTTTCTTCAACCCTCTGTTCGCCGCCGATGATGACTGACCTCCGGTACGTTCGCGGACTCGTCGGAGCCAAGCGCACCGAACTACCGAGATGAGTCCTATGATGCAGATGAATGCACAGAGTAGGGCAGCTGTGATTATGACGAAGTCGGGCTCCACTGATGCAGACGACGGCGGCTCCGCCGCAGAGGATTTGACCGGCAGCTGTGGAGTTGAGAAAGAGTTAGTGCTTAGCAGAAATCTAGGTGGAAGCGTCATAATTTATGATAAAGAGAAGTTAAACATATAAGAAGAAATTAACGTGGACAAGTGGAAATGAAATTTAGAAATTTTTCGGTTAGCCATGAATTATATATACTCTGTATCCACTTATGGTGTCCTATACTGCAGAAAATCTGTAGGATAAATATGATTTGTAACTTGATTAAAAAAAGGGAAAAAATTACGAAGTATAATCGCTTTTAAAAATAATAGCCGGCAAAATATATATACTTAGTATATTAACATATAATATAAATAATTAATATATTTTTTTATATATTTAGCTATGACGCATGTAATTATTTTTTGCTAACCCATCAAATGTATAACTTGCCCAAAAAAATATTAGATTTCAAGTTCTAATTAACCTTTTAGGGCTCGTTTGGTACAACTTATAAGAGGTAATTAATCTTGTGATTAAATTTAAGATCAATTTATCTCGGTTCTAATTTTAGAATTCATATTTTATAGGGTCGAGCATGAAATTTTATCATAATTCATCCAATTTACTAGTACGAAATTTATAACTCAAAATATTTATGTAGTAAATTTTTTATAAAATATTCATATAATATAGGATTTGTGTTTGGATTTATAAGTTGATTAGCACGTTTGATGGTTGATTAATTATTAGTAGTACAATTCACCTCTTATTTTACTTTTCGTAACTATTCAGAAATATACGAGGAAGATACCATTTTTGCTTTCGATTATTGTGATTATCTACATACATAGATTCTAATAAGAATTTGTGTTAGAAATCTACGTACATAGATTCTAATAAGAATTTGTCTTTATCACGTCCGAAATTCCAATCGTGGGGTCATGATAATGTAGGCAAACCACTAGTACATAACTAATTATTTTAAAACCAATTTGGAAGCAATTTAATAAGAAATAAAACTGTACAAATATTCTGAAATAGATATAATAACCCAAATTTAGTGTCACAAGTACACGAGCATACTAGAAGTGCTACAACCAAATGTCCAAATGAAAATACAACTGTTTGAAATAAAATAAACACTAGAACTAGATAAGGAAGGGGATTTCAGGGTTGCGATCGCCGTGCAGCTATACCTCAAGTCCGAGATAGAAAGCTAATCCGAGCGAGCCTCCACTATCTGTTGCTAGTACCAACACCAGAATTTGCACAAGAAATGCAGAAGTATAGCATAAGTACAACCGACCCCATGTACTCTGTAAGTGTTGACATCGATAAAGGAGTGACGAAGTTATAACAAGGCACTCGCTATAAATCTATACGAATGTAATGAAATAACGACAAAACATAGAAAACAAAAATAGCATAAAAACTGGAACAAAAATTACATAACAGAGCGCCCCAGAATACAATTTTCTCAATACAATACGATTACGGAAAACAATAGCTCAAATAGTTAAATATATCTCCTCTATTGCGGCGCACAATCCAATCCGCAAATATAAATAAATAATGTCTTCTCCATTGTGGCGCGAAATCCGATCCACAAATATAATTAAATAATGTCTTCTCCTTTGTGGCGTGCAATCCGATCCGAAATATAAATATACAAATACTATTGTGGCATGCAATCTGATCCCAAATAGTAATACCAATATTTGTTGCGGCGTGTAACACGATCCCACACAATAACACATACAACCGTTGCAGCAAACAACCCGATCCACACAATAATAATATATATGTACAATTACAAATAACTACGACGTAACTCAAATAAAATGCAAGACCAGAGCTAATTTCATAATTAAAGATATAAAGCGGATAAAAATGGCTATCTAACTACACACAAAGTCATAAAACAAGTAAAGATAGTCAATAAATGAGAACATAGATACATGAAAATATACATGAAAATAATTAGCAAATAAAGGCATGCAACGGATAAAGGCATAAATTTAACAAGTAAGAGCAAGTAACAATTAAAGTATTTAGCAAGTAATAACATGAATTAAATGAAGGCATGAAATAATTAAAAATAATAAATAATTATCTGAACCCTCATGCTTAACATATGACTACGCATATACACTCATCACCTTGCATATACGTCATCCCCACACATAAGCAAGTAGCAAATAAACTAATCAAGTCCTAATTCCCTCACGTCAAAGTTAGGCACGACACTTACCTCTTTCCGCAATCAAATCAACACTCAACCATAACCTTCCCTTTAGAATTAGTGTCCAAACAAATCAAATCTAGCTAAATATAGTTTAAATAATACAAAATAAACTTTAGAAACTACCTACGAGTAAAAAAGATTCACTCTTTAATGAAATTGGAAAAAGTCAACAAAAGTCAATACTAGACTTGTTTGGTCAAAACGCGAGATTCAGACAAAAATCTGATTACCCATTCACTTTCAAGCTCGATTATGTAATTTGTTTCGAAATCCGACCTCAATTTGAGGTCTAAATCTCAATTTAACAAAATTCTTAATTTCTACCCAAAACCCCTAATTTCTACCATGAAATTCAAAAATATTATAATATAATATATATATTTCAATTTTCTCCCTATATATTGTGATTATATACTGATTTTTTAAAATTAGGACATGTAAAGGTAGCTACTTAATCTTCAATAGCTTAAGGTAATAATTAAGTTCTTTTTTATTTCTTTCTCTCGTTCCATTATAGAGCCGTCAATATGGGTTTGGTTTGTTGGGCCGGCCCAACTCAGCCCGTAATTTAATATGATTGGACTAAGGACTTGTTTGACCATAAATTTTGTCAAAATAAATTTGGATTTTATTTGGCAAACACATGTTTGACCATAGATTTTGCCTACATTTTGATAAAATCCCAAATCCCAAAACCAGCTCAATAGCTGATTTTTGGCCAAAATATCACTTTATATTTTTAAAAAATTACCCCAGTCTTTTGTATTTTATAAAAGAACCCACAATTTATTATTTTGTAATAATGTTGCTCCATCTTCTCGGTCATATGATAGTGTATCATGTAGTTTATTATAAAAATGATAATTTTGTACCAAATTTATTTATGTTCAGGACTATGGTTTGCGATAATATAATGAATGTTATTGATAATGGAACTGTTGGATATTTATGATAGTTTTAGAACTTGTGGATATAAGTCATGTTTCATGTTTTCCAAAATAAATTTGGGAAATATGTTTTGAAAACTGATGTACAAACACATTTTCATCTTCAAACCAAACTTCACCTAAATCAGATGTTTCAAAACAAATTTGGAAATCTACGATCTAACGCTAGCTAAGATTTTTGAGCCCATTTAAAAATGGGGCATTTAAACCCTGTCCAAGTAAGCCCGTGTCCTATGAGGCTTGACCGAGGCTGAGCTGGACCGGCTCATGGGGTTAATAACATATTTAATTAAAAATATAAAAAACTAAAAAGAACTAAAAATAACAAGAAGAGTAGTCTATTCTCAAACTGGTAATATTTTTTATGCGAATATAAATATTCATTGTTCTTAAAAATTTAGTTTTATCTTAATGTTTAACTAATTAACATTGCATATAATTATATATTTAGATGAACAAAGATGTTAACTTTGTTTCACAGAAGGATTATTAATGTTGGATATGCCATGAGCACCTTGAAAATGTTTTTGAGTAGTTTGTCTTGAGTATTAATTTTTAATGAATGAAATATTGTCATTTGTTTTTGTATTTTATTGTAATCTATTGGAACAATGTCAAAATTATTAAGTTCTGCAGAAGCTTTTTATCCAACAAGTATGTTTTTTGATTGTTAAAACTTAAATTTTAAAAATATAAAAAATATTTTTTAGAATGATGGGTCGGCCCCTAGGGACCTGTGATCCACGTAGGATTGGGGTAGGATAACCATTTTAAGGCCCATCGAAATAGTGGATCTCTCTAGCCCAACCCATCAAATGCCAAAGCACGCATGGGCTAGACCAACCCGTATTGACAGCTCTTAATAGCTTTTTACCTCTTATAGCAAATGTTGATATCATATTTATTTTAAATAAATGCCCTTTTAAAAAATTATATTCTATAGATACCTTTTGATTTTTATAGTCAAATATCTATTTATGACTACCTCCTACTCTTAAGCCATAAAATACTCTTTGTATTATTTTTCTCTCTCATTCTTTCAGATTTTTGAGAGTAGCGTTTTCCTTTAACTGCTGCGGTGAATGTGCGTGCTTGTCGGGGTGAAATTCCATTGCCAATTTTCGAAACGCTTGTTTAATATTCCCTCCGGTCCAAAATAAGTGATTTTTGGATGTTTTCACACAGATTAAGAAATCCGCCTTTTAACATTAATTAGCAATGGAATTGACTATATTAACCTTTACTATCTCACATAAACACTCCTAACACATATTCCAACACTATTTACTCCAAGGACAATATATGAAAAAAATAATTAATTTATTCTTGAAATCTGAAAAAAATCACTTATTTTGGACTACAAGAAAAAGGCCAAAAAATCACTTATTTTGGATCGGAGGGAGTATCTTCCTTGCTCGTGCTTCGTGTTAACCCTAATATTTTGTAGTGATCCATTGTTTGTTGTTTTCAGCTAATTTTTCTGTCAATTTGGAGGAAGTGGAAATGGAGGTTTTAGAGGTTATGTGTATATAACTATGGTAGAAAAAGAGAGAAGTATGTGACCTCGTGGAGCTTCCATGGCCGTGAGCTCTTCGTCAATCACTGTAAATGTTAAAGTCACTCGATTCGACGATTTTTCTCTTTCCTTCTCAACGATTCGAAGATTGTCTTTTTTTCCCGTTGTATTTCAATGTATCCCGGTGTATTCTATGTATTTCATTGTATTCACTGTCTCGCTATATGCCATGCATGTATTCATATATTTTTTTAATTAATATAATTTATGTATTCAGATGTATTATATAATTTCTCTGAAGATTGCTATATTTTTGGGGTATTTTTCGGTTGAGAATCTTTTCTATAACTGAAAATACAAAATTTGTGTGTTATAATTGAGTTTGTTGAGTTATATTAGGAGTCTATTATATTAATTGATTCACTTTCCGTTTTAAAAATAGTGTAATCCCTTATTTCACGCCGTGAATACAGTCGAATACAATAATTTGTCAAGCTGTAATCCCATGTTTCACTCCATGAATACAGTCGAATACACTCGAATACAACAACTAATTAGTTGGACTTCCCTGATTCACGCCTATTTTTGCTATTGTATTCATGAATACAATAGCTTAAATACATCAAATATATCTTATAATCACAGAAAAAGTATCTATAATCCATAATATAGCAAATGGTATATATAGATGACTAATTACTACTAAAAGATAATGCTTTATGAAAATTTCTCTTCTATTAACCATGGCCCCTAAAATTTCTACCAGAATCTTCCGATTCCTAACAAAATAATTTGTTAATTATTACCCTTCCCAAAATAACTTAATAATCCTATAATTTCGCCCAATAATGCTTACAGCCAGTTGGTTTATCACAATTTAGGTCATATTACCGATTCAGATTAGTAATTCGTTAATCTATATCTATATCTATCTATATTATTATAAAAATACGAATTTTAAAACGCTAAATGTTAAACGACTAAAATATCGTCAAAATATTGAGATTTTATACCCTTAAAAAGCTAAATTAGTTCTAAAAAGCATTATTCCTAAAGGATGAAATTGTAATTACCAATCGTCATGCTAATTTTACTTGGACAAAGAATTTGTGCATCCTTCAAAGTCTGACTAATTCGAAGAAAACACACGTTAAGAAATATAAGCCTAATCAGTCACAAAATCTATATAACATGCGTTAACTATTTCATTATATTTATTACTACAATTTTATTTATTATTTATTACATATACCAAAGATGCGTTAAAAAGTAAAGAAAACAATTGATAGGATATCGAGATTCTAGAAATTAATTTCATTGTTCACAAAGAGCACAAGAAGTAAATCCACATTTTTAGGAAAAAATATTATGTAGTGCTGAAATAATGAATTTTTTGAGGAATATAAACAAAATAATCCAATCCTTTATTATTACAAATGTATGTTGGGTTTTACAGTTATTACTATTAAGTATTGAATTAAATTAAAAAAAGGAAAAAGAAAATTTAGTCATTCTTAGAAAGAAGATTGCTTACTCAGGGAAATACTTTTATAGTTAAATGAAAATACCAGTTATATGAAATATATGGCTGAATGAACTATTTAGGCTGGTAGAAACGAATATATCAAACAATTGAAGGAGGTGTCGATTTTGCGTAACTCATGATGAGCCAATATGTTTTCAAGCTAGCACACGCTTTCAGAATTCAGCTTCTAACTTCAGAAGGGAAAGATATGCTTTAAAATTCTTCCAAATACATTTTCAGTATGCTTTCCAATGTTTAAAAGAAAGGCTCGATAATCCCTAATATTTGACCATATTTTTTTCCAACCTATTTTCTCACATGGAGTAATATATTACACTTTCAAGAGGGATATAGTATCGACTACAAGAGTTCTGGATTATTAAAGAGCAATTATAGCGTCACAAAAGAACCTACACTAACCATAGCATTTATAAAAAAAATTAATATTTGGTAAGATATGACGGCATTGCACATATATCTACGCTTAAAGAACAAACACACATACATGCTTAAAAACAGATACTATGATTGAACTAAATCGATTATTTTCGTAGATTCAACCAGTATCCTAACATTTTGAATTCAAGTACTATGTTAATGGAATAACATTAATTTTCAACATTTAAAAAGTTATTACATTTTTGTCCATGTAAATTGTTTTACATAAGTTCGTTATTTATGTATATAATATTTTGATAAATTTAATTTATTGATCTATTGTATAAATGATTGACTGAAGATTTACGTGCAACGCACGTGTGTAGAGACTAGTACTATATTAAAAGCACGAAAGCTCTTAGAGAAATGTCATTCGTCTTTTTTACCCTTTAAAAATATATTTTACATTGGACAAAATTGTAAACTAAAAATAATTTCCTACTATTTAGGAGTTCGTACATTTTTGTCCATGTAAATTGTTTTACATAAGTTCGTTATTTATGTATATAATATTTTGATAAATTTAATTTATTGATCTATTGTATAAATGATTGACTGAAGATTTACGTGCAACGCACGTGTGTAGAGACTAGTACTATATTAAAAGCACGAAGGCTCTTAGAGAAATGCCATTCGTCTTTTTTACCCTTTAAAAATATATTTTACATTGGACAAAATTGTAAACTAAAAATAATTTCCTACTATTTAGGAGTTCGAATCAAATAAATTTTTTCCATATATAATTCTGTGATTGATATCTTTTCCTAATAAGAAAAAAAATATCAAGACAATAAAAAAAATACAAAAAAGTGGGAGAAAAGTTTCTTTTTCCTACAAGGAAAGCCCACGATTTGTATAGTTTTTTTATTCTTTGTCCTTTAATCATACAAGACCAATTTTACCTTTTTATTTTCCTTTCTTATGAATTATTTGCTGTTTTCAAAATTTAAAGCATACATATTTCTTTAGCAGCTTTGTGGTTGAATCCGTTAATTTTCAAAGAATACTATGTCAACTATTGCTATGAACTATATCTACCATTAGATTTTGAAATAGTAATTTTTGTTGGAAAAAAATATATTTGTAATAAAAATTTAATACCATAACTGAATTTACAACATTAACTAAATTACTGTAATGCATAATAGCGTTAATTAATGGAAAAAGTTTGGGTAAAAAAGAAACTAATATTATTGTAAGATAGTTTATTACATAATTTGACTGAAAAAATAAGAATTAGCTATGAAATTCAAATTGTAGCTAATAGGTTTCTTTTAAATATCTATCTTGAATTCATCACTACATAAGATTAGAGAATTTATTTTATTAACTACATAATTTGTTCGTTGCTAATTCTTTATTCTTTTTGTAGTTGACATATCTAGAATACATGTTACGTAGAAGATCATTTTGATATGGAATTAAAATCAAAATAAGGGGACATATAATAGATCATTGAGCCTTTAAAATTATCTTAATTGTTTCATGCTTAGCTAGGCTATCCACCACTTTATCAACTGAATATGATAAATATTCCTTATTTTCAAGAGTTTATATTTTTTTAAAATTTTATTTTCAAGATATTCTTTTTTAAGAAAAAAAGATAATACACATTGTTATAGGGTACACGCTTATTACACGTATCCTAAAACTAGTTTATATAAAAGGTGATTGTTTAACCAATCCAAATAGCATTTGCTTTGCTTGTCAAGTCAAGTTACCTGGTGCGAATAGGTTAGGAAGTATTTATTATGGTTAAAATTGGGAGAAATTCAAAAATAGTCAAATTTATAAGTGGTCATTCAAAAATAGCCACAGTTTTAAAAGTAATTGAATTTTAGCCACTTTTCATGTAAAGATAAATCTGAACAAAAACATTGTTCAAAATTCGAAAAAATACTCCAGTATAATATACTGGAGTTCCAGTATACTTATGTTGGAACTCCAGTATAATATACCGGTCCAACATAATATACTGGAACTTTCCGCATGTTGGAGTTCCAGCATAATATGCTGGAAGTTCATACATATGTGCACCGATCTCCAGTATATTATACTGGAACTTTCCGTGTTGCAGCAAAATAGTGGCTATTTTTTAATAACTTTGCAAACGCTGTCTATTTTTAAATGATCAATCCGAAAACTGGCTAACCCGTGCTATTTTTACGTTAAAATCTCATGACTAGTTTTTAGTTTTTTGCCAAAACTTCCCAAAAATCAAAATTGCCCTTTGAGCTGTTAGCGTGGGCTTTATAGCCTGTTTGGCCAAGATTTTTTTTGGGCCAAAAGTGCTTGTTTTGACCAAAAGTATTTTTGGCAAAAAATTGAGGTGCTTGACCAAGCTTTTAGAAGGAAAAAAAATGTTTTGAGGAGAAGCAAAAAAAAAGTAGCTTCTCTCCAAAAACACTTTTCTGATAAGCACTTTTGAGAAAAATACACTTAGAAACAGTTTTCAAAAGTTTGGCCAAACACTAATTACAGCTCAAAAGTGCTTTTCTAATTAATTAGCCAAACACAAACCGTTTCTCATCAAAAGCACTTTTTTTAAAAATACTTTTGAGAAAAACACTTTTCAAAATAAGCTGATTTTAGAAGTTTGGCCAAACGGACTATTAGTCTCACGGTTGGCCCATAACTGGCATATTTATCAGTACTCTCAAAAGACTAACTATTACAATGGGATATATATATATGTATTTGACATAGATAAATATGTCCAACAATGGATGATAATGTTTCCACCCACTAAGAATTAAGTTCCTGCTCATCTCCGCACTAAAGTACGTACAATCACATACAAAAATGCAGGAAGAAATTGAAGGTATTAATTAAGCATAATGTTGCTTTTGATACAAATTTGATATATAGAGTTATTCAACGTAACCTCTGTATAATAAAAATGGACCAGAGGCTATAAAGATTGTTCAAGTTGTACACAACCATATAGATTAATCCATCATTTACTGTCACGATCCAAAAATCACTCCAAAGAAGTCATGATGGCACATAGTCTCTAACCTAGGTAAGCCTAACATTTACTATAATTATATGGATATTTGCTAACTTTAAATTAAATTACCCTGGACAAATTACAATTCCCAAAACCCGTGGTACAAGTCATAAGCTTTTCTAAGAGTAGTTATACAAAATAAATACATCACTATTCCGAAACAAAAGGAACATATAGAAATAAGTAAAATTGAAGGTGACTCCGAGGCCTGCGAACGCCGCAGCAGGTTTACCTTGAGTCTCCACCGCAACGATCCGTAGAGCCACTAACGATCAATTACCTGGATCTGGTAAAAAAAAAATACAGAAGAGTAGTATGAACATACCACGGCGGTGCCCAGTAAGTATCAAGACTAACCTCGGTAGAGTAGTGACGAGGTACAGTAAAGACACTTACTAGTCTAGCAACCTGTACAATATAGCGTACAAAAATAATAGGAAGCAGATAACAATGATGGCACCAATGATCAACTAGTGCTATAAACAGCAGGCAACAAGAGCACCATAAATATTTCTCAACAAATAATAAATCCAAGTGCAATCTATTAATCAAGACCTTCAAATATAAATCTTTCGACTATAAATCTTTCAAGTAATAATCTCTAAGATATAATGTTTTTCAATAAATATATTTCGAATATATTTCCTTCAAATAAATATCTTTCAAATAAGCATCTTTCGAATATAATTCTTTCGAGTAAAGGTCACCTTGTGACGCCTCATTTCATAATCATAAATAATATAGGTCTCAGCTCACTTTCATATTTTCACAGCACCTCGTGCACATATTTATATCACAACCGCACGGACAACTCATGTGCCATTAAATAAAACCATAATATTTTTTCCTGCACCTTGTGCCCACATATTTTTGTGTCACATTGCACAACAATATTCTCATGTTACTCAGTTCATAGGTTGCATAACCCAACACAATTAAGAATGTTCAAGGAGCCTCATTTACTTAACATAAATGGAGTACAACTTCTAAACCAATTAGGAACTCAGCAAGAAAAGATGAAGTTATTCTCAGAAATCATTTAAATAAAGAAAGTACCATTTTCAATTAAAGTACAACATCGAATGAAATATTACCTTTAACAAGGAATTTAATAAATTAACTTAGTAGAACTTCCATTTTAAGTAACATACAACCTCAGACAGTTTAAGAAAACTTAATTGAGTAATTAAATGTATTGAAGATGAAGCAATTATTGAAATTTGAAGTATTAAAAATACGACGGGGTTCCTTCACAAAGGATCACATCGGTAAAAGAATATGAAAAGTTAAAAATACTTGAATTGATAACAACAAGAAAACATAGCAAACAGAAAGTGCACGGCATTACCCTTCGTGCTTTTACTCTCAATCCTCACCATGAAATCAATAATAGAAATGTGCATGGCATCACCCTTCATGCTTTATCACTCTTTCCTCACCATATGCATCAATATAATGTAAATGTTCACGGCATCACCCTTCATGCTTTACTCTTATCCTCACCATAAAATCAATAGAATCAGCACGGAATGATACATCGTGCGGTACGACATCACCCTTCGTACTTTACACTCTTCCTCACAAAATAATACACGGCATCACCCTTCGTGTTTTAACACTCTCTCACCAAAATAATGCATGGCATCACCCTTTGTGCTTTAGACTCTTCCTGACCCAAACAACAAATACAAACAATAAGGGCAAGGAATATTGAATCATAATAAAATACTGGCAAGGGAACAATATCAAAACAATAACATCTCGGTAAGGGAACTAACAACAATCCAATCACAAGGAAATTCACCACCAAGAGTGTGATTAAATAGCAACAAGAGAATCACAGAGAAACCAAGAAGTGCAATAACCCTAAAAATACAACAAGGCATGCAAAGCACGTGACAACTACACTGTCAACTACAATAAATTGGACACATAACATATATACACAGGGTCATAGAAGAATTTCCAATTAAGAGATAACGAAAAAAAAGGAGAACAATTACTTCAATTAAGGCAAATAAGGCCAAGTAGCATGTAAGAATTAGAGGAGGCTAACAACATTGTATGGAGCATATAGAGGTAAATTATGCAATTAGGTAACTCAATCATAACTGAATATTTCTCATATAATGAACATAAGGACCTAAGAATCTTAAAGGGCAATTCTCCCACAAATAAGACCGAGCACATGCTCGTCACCTCGCGTGCACGAACTACAATTAGCATAGATGACTCAAATCCTAAGGAGTAGTCCCCCATACATGGTTAGGCAAGATACTTACCTTAACGGAGTTAGTCCGATATTCCAAAATAGCATTCTTGCGCGAAACGACCTCTGGACAACTCCAATCTTTCTTGAGCTTTTCTTACCTTACTACAATGTTCCGGAAATTCTAGCAACTTCAATCTATTTACAATCATACAAAAGTGAACCATAATTAGGAGGATATTCGTGGGCTTACCTCATTTAGGCTATTCATCAAACACTATGTGTGCACATTTTACTACATCTCTTATCCATAGAATTAGTTCATCCAACTACTACAATTTACCAACAACCCATCCCACCATTATTCTTTAACAATTTAAACTCCTAACATCACATGCGTGATCAACCATTCACACCCAACCGACGAAATTTCATCAAATAATCACCTTTAAATCCCTACCATGATCATGTATTTAAATTTGGATTTTATGGCTTCCAATCACCATACCATAAGTTCCAATACTTAATTTATACTCATATTCTCATAATAAATCCGTACATGTAAGTCTAAGGGTGTAGGATTACCTTTTGGAAGAAATCTTGTGAAAATCCTCCTTTGAGTTCTTGAAGAAATTTCTTGTAGATCTAAGGATTTCAGGGTGGATTGAGTTAGTTTTAGGGTGGAATTGATGAAATGAAATACCAAATTAGTAGTGATTACTCATCTTGAAGATGGGAGGAGTTGGTGGTCTTGAGTGGGTGAAGAAGAACCCCAAGTTTCGTCCAAATTAAATGGGGAAAACGATCCCCGAAATTGTGTTTATAGGCCCAAATTTCGGATGCTATGCGGATGCTGTGGCAGCACTTCACTGCCAGCCCCTCTTTTCGGATGCTATGCGGATGCTTCGCATCCGCGCAATCCTCCGCCAGCCTTTGGTAATTTAGTCATAACTTCTTGTAGGCGTGTCTCAATGCCAAATGGTTTGAAGCGTTGGAAACTAGACTCACAGAGCTTTATTTTGATAGATTATGCATCACACAACTCATTATATCCATGTAGATATGCTCTTCCAAAGCGAGGTCTTGCGCTTACTCATTTGCAACTTTAGTCTATTAGGAAATTTTCCAACTTGACTTAGACTTAGGATATTCCTTAAACCCCATATCACTTATAATATGAATTGTACACTTATTATCATATTCAATTGATATCCATCATTTTATCAGTCCTCTTTTGTATACAAAATAATACAATTAGAACACGTCAACTTTCTAATTTCGCCAAAATGTGCCGAATTGCTTTACGGACTTCTAACTCCAATTCCGAACATGTGTCTAAGTCCGAAATAATTATAAGAAGCTATAGACATCATTAAAATTCCATTTCTGGATCGTTTGCTCAAAAGTCAAATATCCGGTCAACTCTTTCCATTTGAGCTTCAAAAAATGAGATTTTGTTTTTCTCTAAATTTAACTCCGAATCTTACGAAAACCAAACTCGACCACACATGCGGGTCATGATACATATTATGAAGCTTCTCGAGTTATTAAGCCGCTAAACGGGACGCTAACTCTTAAAACGACAGGTCGGGTTGTTACATTATCCAACTCTTAAACAAACGTTCGTCCTCGAGCGTACTAAGAATTATTCCGAGGTTACCAAGTTGATGATTTTTACTTTTACACGTATACTTTTAGTTGATCTCACGTTACCGCATTCGATACAAGCCCGACAACACAATCTCAGTTGAGATTATTTCCTTTATCCATATTTGTAACTTTAAGACCAAATTCCTTATTCTCCAAACATTTTTGAAATAGTCCAATTTTTCACATCAACACACAGTATTAGTATCATGTCAACACACATCAACTTTTAATAACGCTTAAATACTTTGAATTTTTTCCCGTGGTGTACATTCTCCCCACTTAGGGTCATTCATCCTCAATGAGAAGTAGAGTCTGTCTATAAACACATAATGTAACTTATCTCTTTCTTCGCACATCTCAATGTCCCAATTTTTTTTAACTCCTAAATTTTCCAGAAATTTCAGCAGAGTCTCCCCTGTAATTGGCCTATCCACCTGTCAGAGTAACACCAAAACAATTCCTAACAACACCTCTACAACTCAACCAATCACCACGATGTATATATCAATAATACTAACCTCCGGATTACAAGTGTAACATTATCATACAAATATCGGGACATGAAACACATCATAAGTATGACCATGGACACTTCTCTGGTCTTAATAGTTGTTCATAATCTATTATATCATCACCCATTAACCTCATGTTAACAAAGTCTCGTTTCAATCCTCTACTTTACTCACAACAAAGAATGAAAACCTCATAATTACTTACCCAAATTAAAGATTCACAATTAACGCCACTTGGGCATTCACCTTGTGGGCTAAAACTCAATAATTATAATATAATTTGGCATATTATGAACATAGATATTCAACAAGAATTTTCAAATAAGCCTTATAGGCATGACTTCCTATAAGTACTATAGTACAAATTTTTTATTTCACAAGGGAGAATTATAACACATAATTTTTTCACCATAAGGACCTCGTCTTTATATGACATCCACCGTAGCTTGTAGCTGGTTTAAATATCTCGCATCATATAAAAAATACGAGGATCTCGTCCTCAACTCCGTACCACAAGTAATATGCACATTGTGCCAACTGAAATTTTCCATTTCCTTTCTTTTTCTTCCAAATAAATTCCGTCAAACAAAATCACAATATATAATGAACCCTCACACCGATAGGGAATAAAATTCGCAATTTAAATCAATTTTCCTGAAATCACATCAAAACCCACATCACAACTATTTTTCTGACTAACACATAATGATAGACAAAGCTATCTTCGTATAATCTCCCAACAGGAGTATTCACATAAGTAAATTTAAGATTACGAAGCTCACTCATGAGTATAGCATATTAGGAAGACTTGCCTCGATACTCATAACCGAATCAAGTTAAGCAAAGTGTTCCTTTATGATAACTCGAGTTCGTACTTGTAACGACTCCATCTACTGTAGCGACCTCAGCTATACCATAGCAAATATATCAATGGGTCGGGCCTCCACCTCTTAGGCGCCATCTACCCGCTTTTCCTCCACCCCTAATTGGTAGTGTAAGTAGAGTAGTAACTGTAATGGAGTACGTGGCACGTGTGCTCTGATGAAACTGATTTCTCCCAAGTCTAGGACAATTTCTCAGGATGTTCCTAGTATCACCATATTCATAACAACCCATCCGCAGTTCGACTGCTCATACTGAGTCCGTACCGGATAACTTAAATAACCATTGTAGGAAATTTCATGCCACTAGTACATTAAAAGATGACTGCCCCATACGAGTATTGTGATTAACTTAAGCACTACGAGTATACTGAATATGTTTTCATAACCCCGCATTTGATCGTTGATAGTGGACTACCCTCACTTGACACGAAGCCATAGGTCACAACATCCGATAATCCACAATGTTAACCTTCGCAGCTCATATAAGTCAACCAGACGCCAGGGCCCATTGCACACCTACATGATTCACTGGGTGATCTCTCAATACTTTCGCATCTTCAATCTTGGCAACACGTTGTAATAATGATTGAGCAATCCTGGCTCCCTTATAACCCCTCTGTGGTACCACTGACCATTGGCGCATAGTTATTACCGAATGCGCAATTTCGTACACGAGTGGACGTAAAACAACATAAGTTATATGCTTCAAGTTGAATAAATGCCGCACGATAAGGAATGAAAGAAGTGAGGTTATCCTAATAGTTCTGTAGCCCCTCGAAGATAAGTACAGACATCTCCGTACCGATCCGCAAGACTCTACTAAACTCGCTTATGATTTGTAGCACCTATGAACCTAGAGCTCTGATACCAACTTGTCACGACCCAAAAATCCCTCCAAAGAAGCGTGATGGCACCTAGTCTCTAAACTAGGTAAACCTAACATTTACTGTAATTATATGGATATTTGCTAACTTTAAATTAAATTACCCTGGACAAATTACAATTCCCAAAACCCATGGTATAAATCATAAGCTTTTCTAAGAGTAGTTATACAAAATAAATACATCACTATTCCGAAACAAAAGGAACATATAGAAATAAGTACAATTGAAGGTGACTCCGAGGCCTGCGAACGGTGCAATAGGTTTACCTTGAGTCTCCACCGCAACGACCCGTACAGCCATTAACGATCAATTATCTGGATCTGTACAAAAAAAAGTACAGAAGTGTAGTATGAGCACACCACGGCGGTGCCCAGTAAGTATCAAAACTAACCTCGGTGGAGTAGTGACGAGGAGTCAAGACACTTACTAGTCTAGCAACCTGTACAATATAGCGTACAAAAATAATAGGAAGCAGATAACAATGATGGCAACAATGATCAACCAGTGCTATAAACCAGGCAACAAGAGCACCATAAATATTTCTCAACAAATAATAAATACAAGTGCAATCAATTAATCAAGACCTTCAAATATAAATCTTTCGACTATAAATCCTTTAAGTAATAATCTCTAAGATATAGTGCTTTTCAATAAATATATTTCGAATATATTTCCTTCAAATAAATATCTTTCAAATAAGCATCTTTCGAATATAATTCTTTCGAGTAAAGGTCACCTTGTGACGCCTGATTTCATAATCATAAATAATATAGGTCTCATCCCACTTTTATATTTTCACGGCACCTCGTGCACATATTTATATCACAACCGCACAGATAACTTACGTGCCATTAAATAAAACCATAATATTTTTCCCGGCACCTTGTACCCACATATTTCTTTCTCACATTGCACAACAATATTCTCATGTTACTCAGTTCATAGGTTCCATAACCCAATACAATTAAGAATGTTCAAGGAGCCTCATTTACTTAACATAAATGGAGTACAACTTCTAAACCAATTAGAAACTCAGCAAGAAAAGATGGAGTTATTCTCAGAAATCATTTAAATAAAGAAAATACCATTTTCAATTAAAGTACAACATCGAATGAAATATTACCTTTAACAAAGAATTTAATAAATTAACTTAGTAGAAATTCCATTTTAAGTAACATACAACCTCAGACGGTTTAAGAAAACTTAATTGAATAATTAAATGAATTGAAGATGAAGCAATTGTTGAAATTTGAAGTATTGAAAATACGATGGGGTTCCTTCACAAAGGATCACAGCGGTAAAGGAATGTGAAAAGTTAAAAACACTTGAATTGGTAACAACAAGAAAACATAGCAAACAGAAAGTGCACGACATCACCATTCGTGCTTTTACTCTCAATCCTCACCATGAAATCAATAATAGAAATGTGCACGACATCACCCTTCGTGCTTTATCACTCTTTCCTCACCATATGCATCAATATAATGTAAATGTTCACGTCATCACCCTTCATGCTTTACTCTCATCCTCACCATTAAATCAATAGAATCAACACAGAATGATACATCGTGCGGCACGGCATCACCCTTCGTGCTTTACACTCTTCCTCAAAAAATAATACACGGCATCACCCTTCGTGCTTTAACACTCTCTCACCAAAATAATGCACGGCCTCACCCTTTGTGCTTTACACTCTTCCTCACCCAAACAACAAACACAAACAATAAGGGCAAGGAATAAATGAATCATAATAAAATACTGGCAAGGGAACAATATCAAAACAACAACATCCCCGTAAGGGAACTAACAACAATCCACTCACAAGGAAATTCACCACCAAGAGTGTGATTACATAGCAACAAGAGAATCACGGAGAAACCAAGAAGTGCAATAACCCTAAAAAAACAACAAGGCATGTAAAGCACGTGACAACTACACCGTCAACTACAATAAATTGGACACATAGCATATATACATGGGGTCATAGAGGAATTTCCAATTAAGAGATAACAAAAAAAAGGAGAACAGATAGAGGAATTTCCAATTAAGAGATAACAAAAAAAAGGAGAACAGTTACTTCAATTAAGGCAAATAAGGCCAAGTAGCCGGTAAGAATTAGAGGAAGGCTAACAACATTGTATGGAGCATATAGAGGTAAATTATGCAATTAGGTAACTCAATCATAACTGAATATTTCTCACATAATGAACATAAGGACCTAAGAATCTTAAAGGGCAATTCTCTCACAAATAAGACCGAGCACACGCTGGTCACCTCGCGTGCACGGACTACAATTAGCATAGATGACTCAAATCTTAAGGGGTAGTACCCCACACAAGGTTAGTCAAGATACTTACCTTAACGGAGTAGTCCGATATTCCAAAATAGCATTCTTGCGCGAAACGACCTCCGGACGGCTCCAATCTTTCTTGAGCTTTTCTTACCTTACTACAACGTTCCGGAAATTCTAGCAACTTCAATCTATTTAGAATCATACAAAAGTGAACCATAATTAGGAGGATATTTGTGGGCTTACCTCATTTAGGCATTTCATCAAACACTATGTGTGCACATTTTACTACATCTCTTAACCATAGAATTAGTTCATCCAACTACTACAATTTACCAACAACCCATCCCACCATTATTCTTTAACAATTTATACTCCTAACATCACATGTGTGATCAACCATTCACACCCTACCAACAAAATTTCATCAAATAATCACCTTTAAATCTCTACCATGATCATGTATTTAAATTGAAAATTTATGGCTTCCAATCTTCATACCATAAGTTCCAATACTTAATTCATACTCATATTCTAATAATAAATCCATACATATAAGTCTAAGGGTGTAGGATTACCTTTTGAAAGAAATCTTGTAAAAATCCTCCTTTGAGTTCTTTAAGAAATTTCTTGTAGATCTAAGGATTTCATGGTGGATTGAATTAGTTTTAGGGTTGAATTGATGGAATGAAATACCAAATTAGTAGGGATTACTCACCTTGAAGATGAGAGGAGTTGGTGGTCTTGAGTGGGTGAAGAAGAACCCCAAGTTTCGTCCAAATGAAATGGGGAAAATGATCCCCGAAATTGTGTTTATAGGCCCAAATTTCGGATGTTATGCGGATGCTATGGCAGCACTTCACTGTCAGCCCCTCTTTTCGGATGCTATGCGGATCGCATCCGCGCAGTCCTCCGCCAGCCTTTAGTAATTTAGTCATAACCTCTTGTAGGAGTGTCTAAATGACAAACGGTTTGAAGCGTTGGAAACTAGACTCACAGAGCTTTAATTTGTTAGGTTATGCATCACACAACTCGTTATATCCATGTAGATATGCTCGTCCAAAGCGAGGTCTTGCGCGTACTCATTTGCAACTTTAGTCTATTATGAAAGTTTCCAACTTAATAAGACGTAGGACATTCCTTAAACCTCATATCACTTATAATATGCATCGTACACTTATTATCATATCCAATTGATATCCATCATTTTATCAGTCCTCGTTTGTATACAAAATAATACAATTAGAACACGTCAACTTTCTAAGTTCGCCAAAATGTGCCGAATTGCTTTACGGACTTCTAACTCCAATTCCGAACATGTGTCTAAGTCCGAAATAATCATAAGAAGTTATGGACATCATTAAAATTCCATTTCCGGTCGTTTTCTCAAAAGTCAAATCTTCGGTCAACTCTTTCCATTTGAGCTTCAAAAAATGAGATTTTGTTTTTCTCTAAATTTAACTCCGAATCTTACGAAAACCAAACTCGACCACACATACGGGTCATGATGCATATTACGAAGCTTCTCGAGGTCTTAAGCCGCTAAACGGGACGCTAACTCTTAAAATGACAGGTCGGGTCGTTACATTTACACCCTCGAATACTACTACCAGTCGGCTGGACAAACTTAAACAACTATTTATTTATTTATTTATTTATTTATTTATTTTTTCTTTCTTTTTCGTTGAAACCTAACATTAATTGTGGTTGATCTATCTTTGTTTGCTTGAATACTTTGTTATATTAATTGAATAATTACTTGACTGTGATTACTTATTCGCAAATATGTATATTCTTTAGTCACAAACCACTTAGCTTTTGTATCTATTTTTGCTGATGATAGAGGGGAAGAAACTTCAAGTAAGGAGCAGTATTCGCATTGCCTCTTTTTCTTTACTTTCTAGTTGCCTATATATATATATATATATATATATATATATATATATATATATGATTATCATCATTAGGAAAAGAGATTTTTGGATGATACCTCAAACATGAAAAATTACTCTGAAAAAACGAAGGAAGTCTATGTAATGCAGAAGCAACAATTAAATAACTTTCTACAACGTGGTTATTCAATGTACTATTTTTGAAATTAATTCTATTACGTACACTAACACTAATTCTAAAGTGCAGATTCTGAAATTGGTTGAGATAGACCCAATTTGCCGACTGAATCTTTTTATGTCGACTGAAAATTGATAGGAATTACATTCACACCTTTTGGGGTTTTCTAGATTTTGAAGTTAAGCTTAGAGTACGGGCTACCTGATTATAAATAATTAAATAGTTGATAAATTTTAAAAGCTGAAAAGCATTTTAATGTGTTAAAACTAATAAAAATTTATTAATGTATGTCAAAATTAAGGACAATTAAGAGTTGATATACAACGACAATGGTGTTGTGACCTAGAGCTCATGGAAGAATTTTCTAGAAGCAGACGATAAGAATGGGGAGGAAGAAGTTTTTCTCATTAGCATGAATGAGTATAGGAGAGTTGCCTTTATAGACTCATACACATGTGACTATCACGTGACTCTAACCATTATTAACAATGTTTAACTAACTCTAATAACAATTGTACATTAGCTGGCTTATTACACACTAACACTGCCAATTATTTCAAGCTAACTATTTCAATACTCCCCCTCAAGTTGGAGGGTGAAATACATCGATCACTCCAAGCTTTGATAAAAGCAGCTAGTGCTGAGCAGTTACTAGAGCCTTTGTTAGAAGATCTACCAACTGAACTTTGGTATTGATATGCTCAGGCAATATTAGACTACAAAATGACAGTCTATCTCTATATGCTTTGTTCTTTCGTGATAGATGGAATTGGATGCAATTTGGATAGCTGTCTTGCTATCGCAAAATAACCTCACAGGCTTAGTGATAGATACATTCAGCTCTTCTAGCAGTTCAATTAACCAAATCACCTCTGAAACTGCAGCTGCCATACTTCTATATTCTCCATCTGCTGAACTTCTGCTCACAGTGTGTTTTTTTTTTTATTTTAATTTTATTTCTTTTTATTTCCATGATATAAGAGAATCCTTGTCACGACCCAAAATTCCTCCGAAGGAGTCGTGATGGCACCTAGTCTCTAATCTAGGTAAGCCTAACATTAACTAAAATAACATTGATATTTACTAACTTTAAATTAAATAACTCTGAACAATTACAATTCCCCAAAATCAGTGGTACAAGTCATAAGCCTTTCTAAGAGTAGTTATATAAAATAAATACGTCACTAATCCAGAACAAAAGGAATCAATGAAAATAAGTACAACGAAGGTGACTCCAAGGCCCGCGAACGCAGCAATAGGTTTACCTTGAGTCTCCACCGCGACGACTCGCACAACTACTACCGATCAAATACCTAGATCTGTACACAAAAATGTACAGAAGTGTAGTATGAGCACACCCCGGCGGTGCCCCGTAAGTATTAAGACTAACCTCGGTAAGATAGTGACGAAGAACAGTCAAGACACCTACTGGTCAAATAAATTAAACATGATATGATAATAACTATCAAGATAAAGATAAACACGTAATATCAACAGCAGGGAGAAATCAAACTACAACAGTGGAGACAATAAAGGAAAACACAGTTGGAGACGAAAGATAACCAAGTAAATTAACACCAACATAACTAGGGAACAAACAAGTAAAAATGTACTAGAACAAAGAAAGCAAGGTTAACTCAATCAATCACATCATTTCTGATACACAATTCCGAATCCTCGATGTTTCATACCATAACCTCAATTTCCAAACCTTTAGTACACCCGACACCTTATGCCCACATATTTCTTTCTCACTTTGCACGACAACATGCTCATGTTACTCAGTACATAATGTCCGTAACAGATGCAATTAAGAAGTTCAAGAAGTCTCATTTACCTAACATAAAGTAGAGTATAGCTTCTAAACCAATTAGGAAATCAGCACGAAAAGATGAAGTTGTTTTTAGAAATCATTTGAATAAAAAAAGTACCCTTTTCAATTAAAATACAGCATCGAATGAATTATTACCTTTAACATAGGATTAAATAAATTAAAACTTAGTAAAAATTCCTTTTTAAGTAAAATACAACCCCTATCGGTTTAAGAAAATTTAATTGAGAAACTAATTGAATAAAAAAATATAACAATTACTAAAATGTGATATATATATATATATATATATATATATATATATATATATATATATATATATATATATATATATATATATAATACATCCGAGTTCAAATTTAAAAAAATCATACAAAGCAGCGTAGTATAAATTCCTTTATTTTGAATCACGATATTACTAATAACTTAACGGGACAGGAAAAAAATGTTTCAACGTAGTAAATTTACTTTAAAAATTATTTCACCAGAATAATAGTTTCAGGGAAAGAACCCAAGGAACAACGATAAGTCAATAACTCAATACCAATAACCCGATCTTCACGACTCAGTGAAACCCGAAATACAAATTGTCAAGTCTTAAATAAATGAACTAGGATCTTCTTAGTATTCAGCTATAACTAAATCCTAAATAAAATGTAAAACCATCGGATAATTTGTACAGTCAAAGAGGAATACATAAGCATATATATACATTGATGAGGCGCGCATCCCGATCCCATCAATCCTCCCTTATTCCTCCTCAAAAATTACAATAAAATAAATAGTATATATTTGTTGCAGCGTGCAACCCGATCCCACCAATCCTCCCTTATTCCTCCTTAACGATTACAGTAAGAGTAAATAGTATTTATATCACCATATCAGTAACAATATGATCATTTACCCTTATTACTCCTTGTTTCGGCGTGCAACCCGATCCACCAGTCTACCCTTATTACTCCTCAACATATATCACCCTTATTCCTCCTATTGCGGCGCACAACCCGATCCTACTTGTCCACCTTATTACTCTTTGTTGCGGCATGCAATCCGATCCCACCAGACAACATCAATTCTCCCTTATTCCTCCACAACATATCAACAACCAAACATAGTTTAAAATCAACAACAACAACAACAATTCAACAACCCAAACACAAGGATTTCTACTACCAAGGGTATGAGTACACGACAATAAGAGAGTTGCGGAAAAACCAAGAAGCACAACAACCTTTACAAACAACAAAACATATAAGGCATGGAATAATTACACCGGCAACCACAACAATTTGGACACATGGCTTATATGCACGGGGTGATAGAAGAATTTACAATTAAGAGATAATAAAACAATAAGAAGAACAATCACTTCAATTAAGGCAAATAAGGGCCAAGTAACAAGTAAGAGTTAGAGGAAAGCTAACAACATCGTATGGAGCATATAGAGGTAAAACAAACAATTAGGAAACCCAATCATATTGGAAAACTTCTCACTTAATGAACATAAGGACCTAAGAACCCTAAAGGCAAATTTTTCAATAATAAGTCCGAGCACACACTCGTCACCTCGCGTGCACGGACTACAATTAGCATACAAGACTCAAATCCTAAGGGGAAGTCCCCCACACAAGGTTAGGCAAGATACTTACCTCAATCCGACTAATTGAATATTCAATTTAGATTTTCCTTTACCAATTCATCAACGCTCGACTCAATCTAGCCAAAAACAACTTGAATACATCAAATAATGCAAGAAAAAACAATTTCAATTAATAAAACTATAATTCTTATACAATTTGTAAAAAGTCAACAAAAGTTAACTCCCCGTGCCCGCACCTCGAAACCCGATAAAATTTACAAAAATCGAATGCCCATTCCGATACGAGTTTACCCATACAAAAATTATCCAATTCCGATACTATTTAATCCTTTAAATCATCATTTTACATTTTTGAAAGATTTCACAATTTTTCCCAAATTTTCATCATTTTACATTTTTGAAAGAAATCACAATTTTTTCCAAATTTTCCTTTAGATTCTCATGAATTTGATGTTAAATCTAAGATATAATCACAAAATATAGTTGGAAATTGATTAGAGACACTTACCCAATGATTTGGTATGAAAATCCTCTCTCTAAATAGCCCACTCTCGGACCTAGGGTTCAAAATATGATAAAATGAAGCTAAGTCCTGAAATGGGAATCTTAGTACCAGGCTCAGATGTATCATTTACGACATCAGGATCACAAATACGATCTCGCAAATGCGACATAAGTATCGCAAATGCGAAGGCTGGCCAGCTCTGATCAGGTCGCAAATGCGACCTAAGTCTCGCAAATGTGAGCTCTAAGATGTTCACAAAAGCGACAGGTTTATCGCAAATGCGGATCTGCTGATCGCAAATGCGATGACGTTGTTCGCAATTGCGAACTCCCCTGCCCCAGCCCAGCATCGCAAATGCGATGGAAATCCTCGCAAATGCGAGAACTGCAACACCTGCACAACTGAACCTCTTCTAACACTCTAAAATGCATACGAATCTCACGCGAGCCCTCAAGGCTCCAAACCAAATGCCCGCACAAGTCTGAATACATAACACAAACTCGCTTGCACAATCGGAACACCAAAATAACCTCTTGAACCACGAATCGGATGCCCAAATACATGAAAATCACTATGAACTTCAAGAACTTCTAGACTTGCAACCAAGTATTCGAACCATATCAAATCAACTCCAAACGATACCAAATTTTACAGGCAAGTCCCAAATGACATAATAGAGCTGTTCCAACTTTTAGAATCGCATTACGACCTCGATAACACAAAAGTCAACTATGAGTCAAACCTTTCCATTTTTCAAACTTTAACTTTTCCAACTTTCGCCGAAATGCCTCAAATTACCCTACGGGCCTCCAAACCCAAATCCGAACCCACACCAAAGTCCAAAATCACCATAAAAAGCTACTGACATCATCCAAAACTCATTCCAGGGCCGTTTACTCAAAATTCAAATTCTGGTCAAACTCTCACCGCTTAAGCTTCCAAAACTAGATTCCTTCTTCCCATTCGACTCCGATTCATCCGGAAACAGAATCCAACCATGCACGCAAGTTAATACACATAATATGAAGCTGCTCGTAACCTCAAACTACCGAACCGGATGCAATTGCTCAAAACAACCAGTCGGGTCATTACATCTTCCTCCACTTAAACATACGTTCGTCCTCGAATGTACCCCGAGTTATTCCAAAGCCATCGAACCATTGCATGAGTCACCATACAAACACTTGGGGGTGATCCCCCTTCACCCAAACCTATGTAGGACTGACAATGCAACTTAACTGAAGGTCTCATCTCATCCTTAGTCCATACCCTTAGGACATAACCCAAACCTCAACATCTGAAATTCATCATAGGACCCGAATCCCACATCATCACACTACATGAACTTGAACAAGCTGAATCGAGCCAAAATTTTAATCCAGAATACAATCACATGCTATTCCACACAACTCAAATTCCCGAAGCAATAACCTCTGACCACCATAGCTGCTCAAATAACATCCTGGATGCGAGCAATACATTTTTCATTGATTATCACCTAGTTACAGACCTACACAACACTACCCATGATAAAGAAACATGCAGGAACTCATAGCCGTCCATGAAGTTAACAAGTCAAGAAGCTCTCTTGCCTGCCAAGGGCCATTACCCAACTCTTAGCAGAAACAACCACATACTTCCAAACACTCCTCACCCCCAATACCATAGTACAAATCTCAGGTCTTAGAACCTCATCTCAGCCAATACAAGCAGCCCAACTAACAACTCATCATGGAACCACACGGATTCTCACACTACACAGTTCGTACACCAAACCAGCAATAACTCAATTATGTAGCACAAATAAAGGAAAACAAAGTAGAAGAATTATCTAACAAGTACAACATGTGTGACAACAAAAGTATAGTTTTTCCATCAAAGCATCCCACAGAGGGAAAACACAACACCGAATAAACACAAGGAAAGGGTATCCCACATAACATCTGCTGCGGCGTGCTGCCCGCTCCCAAATACTCATCAAGCCAAAATGCTCGGGTTCACTGATCATATGAATACTATTATCAAGTACAATAGAGTGCACAAATAAAACTACGATAAAATGAATAGAAGTAATAAAACATGAAAGAAGAAAGCACAACTAAGGTGCAATGAGCAAGTCAACATCACGAGGGCTACCTCACCCACATTGCCATAAGGCCTGAACAGAATTACAACATACGTGGGGAATAATCATACAACCTCACCACCTAGCATAACATAAAGGAGTAACACATAACATAGGGTAGGGCACAAATAATATCCATTCTTTCTGATAGCATGACCAAACTGACAATCTCATAGGAGCACACAAACTTGACCTGATACAAGATACATATTCTCATTGAGCTTTCAAATAGCCCCAACCCAAATCCTGATTATTTCTAAATAGGTAAATATCCTTTCCAAAAATCCACAACAACATATCAATAATGCTTGCTATTAATTACCTCATCCTCAACGTTTCTTCACAATCCACAAACAGGAAATAGTCCACATAAGAGGGCATCTAGCCCCAAAACCTCAGGAATACCAAAAATTTCCATACCCAAACTCAACTACGCAAATCGAATGGCTGATATATCACTCACACCCTATCATTCTGTTGAAGCACTCATATAGAATTTCCGGTCGCGTAACAAGACATGAACCTCAAAAACCTCAAAACCTAGTAATCACCATGCTACTAGCCACGCACTCGCAAACCAAAACTCAAGGTCCTTTCCAAAGATACACACCCCTCACATATGAGAGCCGATAATGCCAGCACCCTATTAATTTCTGATACCCATTCATGAGAAAACAACGTACAACATATTCCTTATGCCCATAGTAGACCGCCAACTTAAGCCATTGCCAAACCATCGAGAGCCCTCCGAGATCCTCCCGCACGCAACTAAGCCATCAGGACTGCACCTCCCTAACTCGACTGAGTTACACAAATCGTCCAATACAAGAGCATTGCCACAAATGCCAGTAAGGAATTTCCTATTCAAAAGGACCAATTACTTCCATTGCCAAGCTGACCCAACACCACAGAACTGACCCATTTCTTCGGATAGTCGATATGCAATAACTCCATTCAAAGCCCCAAATACATATGATCCTAACATAACCATGTAGCCCAAAAGCTCATAAACCACCGCTTTTCCTCTGAAGCACCCCGTCCTGCCACAACCACGACACTCACGCTGAATAAATTTCCTGTGAATCTGAAGTTGTTTCTCCGACTCCCCTTGATACTGAAATGTAGATTCATTAATGACACAGAAACACCATAAACCCCAACATCATCCCGTGCAAGATCTCAGACCTTAGTCATATACAAATTTCGGGAACCTACCAATACCACATATACACATACCTCAGGCCAAAACTGACATAAATCTGACTCTACAATCTGAATGTCGCTAATAGACTCCTCCACTTGGCACGAAGCCATAGAATACATCATCTGATGATCCTCGAAACTAACCTTCATAGCTTGTACAACACAAATCACAAGGTACTCTAATACCACCAACTATCCTCAATCAACACCCACCTCGTGACCTTGCCACAATTGCGATGACTAGTCAACCAATTAAACCTTCCCAAGCTTGCACTCATCAACTAAATGCCGGAAACCGTTGCGCCTCCATATGAACAATTGGATAGTATATCAATACCTCTGTATCTTCAGTCTGGACAACACGTTGAGACAATGTCTTAGCATCCCTGACTCCCTCGTAACCCGCCTGTAGTATCACAAACCACTGGCGCATAGTAGACACTTCGAGAGTAATATTATACATGAGTGGATATAAAGGAACATAAGTTATATACTTCGAGCTAAATCAATATCGCACAATAAAGAATGAAAGAAGTGGAATTTTCTAACAGTTCTGTAGCCTCTTGAAGATAAGTACAGACGTCTCCGTACCGATCCGCAAGACTCTACTAAACCTGCTTATGACTCGTAGAACCTATGAACCTAGAGCATCTGATACCAACTTGTCACAACCCAAAATCCTTGCGAAGGAGTCGTGATGGCACCTAGTCTCAAAACTAGGTAAGCCTAACATTAACTGAAATAACATTGATATTTACTAACTTTAAATTAAATAACTCTAAACAATTATAATTCCCCAAAATCGGTGGTACAAGTCATAAGCCTTTCTAAGAGTAGTTATAAAAAATAAATATGTCACTGATCCAGAACAAAAGGAACCAATGAAAATAAGTACAACCGAAGGTGACTCTGAGGCCTGCGAATGCAACAACAAGTTTACCTTGAGTCTCTAACGCGCTGACCCGCACAACTACTACCGAACAAATACCTGGATCTATACACAAAAATGTACAGAAGTGTAGTATGAGCAAACCACGGCGGTGCTTAATAAGTATCAAGACTAACCTCGGTGGTGTAGTGACGAGAAACAGTCAAGACACCTACTGGTCAAATAAATTGAACAAGATATGATAATAACTATCAAGATAAAAATAAACATGTAATATCAACAACAAGGAGAAATTATAGTACAACAGTGGAGACAATAAAGGGAAACACGGTTGGAGACGAAAGCTAACCAAGTAAATTAACACCAACATAGCTGGGGCACAAACAAGTAAAAATGTACTAGAACAAAGAAAGCAAGGTTAACTCAATCAATCACATCATTTCTGATACACAATTCCGAATCCTCGATGTTTCATATCATAACCTCAATTTCCAAACCTTTAGCATACCCGACACCTTGTGCCCACATATTTCTATCTCACTTTGCACGACAACATTCTCATGTTACTCAGTACATAATGTTTGTAACAGATACAATTAAGAAGTTCAAGGAGTCTCATTTACCTAACATAAAGTAGAGTACAACTTCTAAACCAATTAGGAAATCAACAAGAAAAGATGAAGTTATTTTTAGAAATCATTTGAATAAAGAAAGTACCCTTTTCAATTAAAATACAACATCGAATGAATTATTACCTTTAACATGGGATCAAATAAATTAAAACTTAGTAAAAATTCCTTTTTAAGTAAAATACAACTTCTATCGGTTTAAGAAAATTTAATTGAGAAATTAATTGAATAAAAAAAATATAATAATTACTGAAATTTGAAGTATTGAAATATATATATAAATACGGCGAGTTCAAATTTTAAAAATTCATGCAAGGCAGTGTAGTATAAATTCCATTATTTTGAATGAGGATATTACTAATAACTTAATGGGACATGAGAAAAATGATTCAACGTAGTAAATTTAATTTAAAAATTATTTCAACATAATAATAGTTTCACGGAAAGAATCCAAGGAACAATGACAAGTCAATAACTCAATGCCAATAACCCAATCTTCACGACTAAGTGAAACCAGAAATAAAAATTGTCAAGTCTTAAATAAATGAACTAGGATCTTCTTAGTATTTAGTTATAGCCAAATCCTAAATGAAATGTAAAACCATCAGATAACTTGTACAGTCAAAGAGGAATACATAAGCATATATATACATTGATGCAACACACATCCCGATCACACCAATCCTCCCTTATTCCTCCTCAATAATTACAATAAAATAAATAGTATATATTTGTTGTGGCATGCAACCCGATCCCACCAATCCTCCATTATTCCTTCTTAACGATTACAATAAGAGTAAATAGTATTTATATCACCATATCAGTAACAATCTGATCATTCACCCTTATTACTCCTTGTTGCGGCGTGCAACCCGATCCCACCAATCCACCCTTATTACTTCTCATTCCTCCTATTGCGGCATGCAATCCGATCCCACCTGCCCACTTTTATTACTCCTGGTTGCGGCGTGCAACCCGATCCCACCAGACAATATTAATTCTCCCTTAATCCTCTTCAACATATCAACAATCAAACATAATTTAAAATGAACAACAACAACAACAACAATTCAACAACCCAAACACAAGGATTTCTACAACCAAGGGTATGAGTACGTGGCAACAAAAGAGTCACGGAAAAACCAAGAAGCACAACAACCTTTACAAACAACAAGACATATAAGGCATGGAATAACTACAATGGCAACCGCAACAATTTGGACACATGGAATATATGCACGGGGTCATAGAGGAATTCACAATTAAGAGATATTAAAACAATATTGAGAACAATAACTTCAATTAAGGCAAATAAGGGCCAAGTAACAAGTAAGAGTTAGAGGAAAGCTAGCAATATCGTATGGAGCATATAGAGGTAAAACAAACAATTAGGAAACCCAATCATATTGAAAAACTTCTCACTTAATGAACATAAGGATCTAAAAACCCTAAAGGCAAATTTTTCACAAATAAGTCCGAGCACACACTTGTCACCTCGCGTGCACGGACTACAATTAGCATAAAAACTCAAATCCTAAGGGGAAGTTTCCCCACAAGGTTAGGCAAGATACTTACCTCAATCCGGCCAATTTAATACTCAATTTAGCTTTTCCTTTACCAATTCATCAATGCTCGGCTCAATCTAGCCAAACACGACTTAAATACGTCAAACAATGCAAGAGAAAACAATTTCAATTAACAAAACTATGATTCTTATACAATTTGCAAAAAGTCAACAAAAGTCAACTCCCCATGCCCGCACCTCAGAACATGACAAAATTTATAAAAACCGAATACCCATTCCGATATGAGTTCACCCATACAAAAATTATCTAATTCCGATACCATTTGGTCCTTCAAATCATCATTTTACATTTTTGAAAGATTTCACAATTCTTCCCAAATTTTCCTTTAGATTTTCATGAATTTGATGTTAAAGCTGAGATATAATCACAAAATATAGTTAGAAATTGATTAGAGACACTTACCCAATGATTTGATATGAAAATCCTCTCTCTAAATCGCCCATTCTCGGACCAAGGGTTCAAAATATGATAAAATGAAGCTTAGTCCTGAAATGGGAATCTTAATACCAGCCTCAGATGTCACATTTGCGACATCAGGATCGCAAATGCGACATAAGTATCGTAAATGCGAAGGCTGGCCAGCTCTGATTAGGTCGCAAATGCAACCTAAGTCTCGCAAATGCAAGCTCTGATATGTTTGCAAAAGCAACAGGTTTATCGCAAATGCGGAGCTGCGGATCGCAAATGCGATGAAATTGTTCGTAATTGGGAACTCCCCTACCCCAGCCCAGCATCACAAGTGCGATGGAAATCCTCGCGAATGCGAGAACTGCAACACCTACATAGCTGAACCTCTTCTAACACTCCGTAACGCGTACGAATGTTACCCGAGCCCTCGATGCTCCAAAACCAAATGCCCGTACAAGTCTGAATATATAACATAAACTCGCTTGCACGATCAGAACACCAAAATAACCTCTAAAACCAGGAATCGGATGCCCAAATGCATGAAAATCACTATGAACTTCAAAAACTTCTAGAATTGCAACCAAGCGTCCGAACCATACCAAATCAACTCCAAACGACACCAAAATTTGCAGGCAAGTCCCAAATAACATAACAGAGCTGTTCCTACTTTCAGAATCGCATTCTGACTTCGATAACAAAAAATTCTACTATGGGTCAAACCTCTCCATTTTCCAAACTTTAACTTTTCCAACTTTCGTTAAAATGCCTCAAATTACCCTACGGGCCTCTAAACCCAAACGAACGCAGGCCTAAGTCCAAAATCACCATACGAAGCTACTGACATCATCCAAAACTCATTCTGGAGCCGTTTACTCAAAAGTCAAATTCCGATCAAACTCTCACCGCTTAAGCTTCCAAAACTAGATTCCTTCTTCCCATTTGACTTCGATTCATCTAGAAACAGAATCCAACCATGCACGCAAGTCAATACACATAATATGAAGCTACTTGTAACCTCAAACTGTCGAACCGGATGCAATTGCTCAAAATGACCAATCGGGTCGTTACAATCCTCCAGCTTCACAATGTACCCAGTCACCGACCTTGTGGTGTTTGGGCAAGCTGCACAATCACTATCACAATACACAGTTAACTGTGTGCATGGATTATTTTTCAGCAAAATACCCTGACCAGGTGACCCTTTCAAGTACCTTACCAATCTGAGTGCTAATTCCCAATGTGAGACCTTAGGTTGTTGCATGAATTGGCTAAGCACTTGTACAACAAAGCTGATATCTAGTCTGATGATAGTGAGATAGATCAATTTCCCCATGAGCTTCTGATATGAAGTAATGTCTGTAAGAACAAGATCTATGATCCCTCTTACATGTGCATCATAGTCTATTGTGGTGAGCTTAGCATTTACTTCCATAGGTGCATTCACTGGTTTGGATCCACTTAAGACAACATCAGAGATTAGCTCAAGGGTATACTTTCTTTGATTAAGTAGTATCCCCTTCTGAGATCTCAGAACTTCAATCCCCAAAAAATATTTGAGCTCACCTAGATCTTTTACCTTGAAGTTCTTATGTAGTATTTGTTTTGCTTGGTCAATTAATCTACCATTATTTCTAGTAATAAGAAGATCATCCACATATACTAGAATGATAGTTATTTCCTCACCTTATTTTATGGTAAATAAGGAATGATCATAGGGACTCTGAATGTAGTTAGTTGCTTGAAGAGCATCAGTCAGCTTTATGTTCCGTTGCCTGGATGCTTGCTTCAGACCATATAATGATTTGAGAAGCTTGCACACCATATACTCCCCTGGCTTTGGAACCCTTGAGGCAAAGCCATGTAGACATCCTCTAAAAAAAGCTTCCAACTGGAAGGCATTATTGACATCCATTTTGTATAGAGGCCAATTGTGTGAGGCTGCAACACTAATCACTATCCTAACAGTTACCATCTTGGAAACTAGGGAAAAGGTTTCATGGTAATCCAATCCCTCTTGCTGAGTGTAGCCTTTAGCTACAAGCCTTGCCTTGTACTTGTCTACCTATCCATTTGGCATATACTTGATCTTATACACCCATTTTGACTTAACTGCTTATTTCCCTTTAGGTAGGTCTACTAGCTACTAAGTTTGATTTTGTTCCGATGCATGAATTTCTTGTTGCATAGTTTCAATCCATTTCTGGTCTTTGGATGCTTCGTTGAAGGTTTTTGGTTCTGTAGGAGCGGAGAATAGGCCGATATATTCTTGACAGGCTGTAGGCAAGTGATCGCACCCACATAATTGGCAATAGAGTATGAACATATAGTGGGCTTTGCTGAAG
The DNA here is from genome assembly GCF_000715075.1 of Nicotiana tabacum. Taxonomy (NCBI): domain Eukaryota; kingdom Viridiplantae; phylum Streptophyta; class Magnoliopsida; order Solanales; family Solanaceae; genus Nicotiana; species Nicotiana tabacum. Next base: position 52,624,648 of record NC_134082.1, read on the forward strand.
TGGTGACATAATCTTTAAGCCAAATAGGTGGCTTGGTTACTCTCTTTCCCCTGCCACAATCACGCATTTGTTTACTGACTTCTTCAACTGCTTTTGTAGCTTGTATAGAATATATAGGATCTGCAGGTGTATTAGGTTGTGAAGAGGTGGAATTTCTTCTATATTTGTAATATCTATTGTCTGCATCTCATGGTCAGCATTGGAAACTGGTTCGACTGCTTCCTCCAATCTTGCAGAGTCGTCTACTTGTTGAACTAGGAGATGTTGATCCTCAAACACATTATAATGTTGTGTATGTTTGGCATTGCTTGTCATGTTTGTGAGAGGCATGAATAACATCTCTTCTTTCTTTTCAACTTGCATTGGCCTAAAGGGGAAAATTCCATCACTGAAACTGACATCTCTGCTAACAAAGAAAGTTTTTGAGTCTAGATAAAATAGTCAGTATCCTTTATGAGTCTCAGAGTACCCCATCAGTACTGCCTTTCTAGATCCTAGGTCTAACTTGTCACCTCTAGGTAGATTGCTTGCATAACACAAACAGCCAAATACCCTAGATGGTCTAGTTTAGGCTCCTTGCCATAAAGTAGTTCATAAGGTGAATTCCCATCCAGCACTGCAGTAGGTAACTTATTGATCAAGTAGACTGTAGTCTTTATACATTCTCCCCATAATTTGACAAGGATGGAACTATGAATCTTTAGGGCTCTTGCAACTTCCAATATATGCCTATACTTCCTTTCTACTATTCAATTATACTGTGGTATATAGGTACAACTGCTTTGGTGAGTTATACCAAGAGAAGAGAATAATTCATTACATTGAGAGTTGAATTTTTTTGTTCCATTGTCTGATCATAGTGTTTTCACAGTGACATCAAACTGATTTCTTATCATTGCTAGGAAATTCTTAAGTACAATTGAGACCTTTACTTTGACTGAATAAGACAGATCCAAGTGTTCCTACTGTAATCAACAACTATGGTTACAAAATACTGCTTTCTATTAAATGTAGGCTTTCTATAGGGACCCCAAACATCAACATGTATTAGCTGAAAGATACTACTGGACTTACTTCTACTATTAGGAAAGCTTAACCTGACTTGTTGTGCGTGTGTGTGTCACGACCCAAACCGATGGGCCGCAACGGGTACCCGGTACCTTACTCAACCGAGTATCATCATGACGTATCTTTCATATCATTTTATCATAGGTAAATGAGCCGGAGTAAATCATGAGGGAATACAAACTTATACATATGAATATGGGCTTATAAGGCCGACATGATCTTTATATATTCGAAAATAGCCAGACAAGGCCATACAAGTATCTATATACATGATATCTGTCTACAAGCCTCTAAGAATACATAATATCACAAAGGTCGGGACAAGGTCCCGCCATACTAATCGATACATGTATTAATCATACTGACCAAAGAAGCAACTCCGGAGCAAATAGAGCGCACCAACATCCTCCACTGAGCTGATAGCCTGCTTGGAGGGCTCTCGACATGTCTACCAGGACCTACGAGCATAAAACGCAGCATCCCCAGGCAAAAAGGACGTCAGTATAACTAATGTACCGAGTATATAAGGAACATAAATAAGTACATAACAGACATGAAAGAATTATAGAATAAATGACTTAACCTGTAAGTCTGGATAATTCTGTAAATCATGAAATACTTATAGTGTCATGCATATGCGTATGAATGTCATGTCATGCATAGGTACATGTGTTCATAACATCATCAAGCCTCTGAAGGCATTCTATCATATCATCTCGTCCACTGTGGGCAAATCATCAATGTATACCAGCTGATCAGGTGGTGGTGCGTATATAACACCATAACCATTCCCATATATATATATATATATATATATATACGCGTATATAATGCCGTCTGGTCATGGGTCAAGGTGCATGTATAAATGCATAAAATGCATGTGAAATACGTTAATAAAATCTCTTGGTTCGTCATAAGACCATTATGTGTCTGATTCATATCATAAAATAAACTTTACCAATTTACGTATTTTTGAGACCCATGAACAGAAGATAGAATAATATGACACATGGGAGATTAAGAATATACACATCTCTAGCATTTCTACGAATAGAATAATTTATGAAAGTTGTGCATTTGCTCGTTTCATTCATATCGTATAGGGCACGCCAAAAAGAAAGAAGGGATAATCTTAACATACCTGAATCGATTCTCTTGAAAATCCCTTTAACACCTGTTGATTGCGACAACATGTAACGGTAGATCGAAGTAGGAGAAAAATCCATATGTTATTCTTGGGAAAGATTGTACCGTGCTCTCTTAGAACTGCAAATCCCGTTGCTATTACGCAATATAACTTTGTATGAAAATATTTCCCAAAATCCATCACCTTAGCTTTAGTTCATATTTCTTGTGAATTAGATTTGAAGACTGTGACTTAATCATTCTTGTGAAATTGCACCTTAGCTTTAATTCACGTTTCTTGTGAATTAGATTTGAAGATGGTGACTTAATCATTCTTGCGAAATTGCAGTACACTTTCTTTGTGAAAATGATCACATTCTTGAATGAATTTAGTTGAATTTTAGGAAGTCTCACCTTAGTGGGTATGGGACCCACTAGGTGATGACTTAGCAAAGACCCCTTCCAAAATTTGCCACCTTTACAATTGAGATATGAGTCATTCCAATTGCATGGGGGGTTTCCATCTCATGTTTTTTAATAATTGTCCAATATATCCCCAATTAATTAAGTAATATCTTGTTACCTGGTAATTAACCAATTACCCGCATAATTAAAAATTATCTCAACTTACTTAAAATACCACTCTCTTTTAACATACCCCGTACACCTTACTAGCATGGTCATGTAGTACTTTGTATGGCACTAGTCCATAAATACCGAGTATTTTAGCTCGGGCCGCATTTTATCCTAAAATGCCAAACTTTGACGAAAATTCATTTTCTTTGACTTGCTTCCCCTTTCATCTTCATGAATTTACTCATCACTTGTGAAAAAGCATAATCCTTATAATCTCCAAATAATCTCTTACTTGGACTGATGTCAATTACCTTACCACAAATTCAACGTACAATACTACAGGGTGCGACATCGTCGTAATTTAATACTGCAAAGCATAACATCATCATAATATAATACAACGGGACGTAATATCGACGTAATATTGCGGGGCGTAACATCATTCCCCCCTTTGGAACATTCGTCCTCGAATGTTGACTGATGTTCTTATCATTTTTATAACTTATAACTCTTGTGAATACCTTAATACTCTCCTTGCCATTTAGGTAGTTGTTTTTTTGAATAAATCCAAAGGCCAGGGCATTCCCCCCTTTAGGCCTCTTTCCCACGCCATGACTTATGATCGAATTCCTTCCAATATCGTAACTGTTGCTACCTCCTATCATGCAGCTTCTACGATACTGACCTTGTAAGTGTGCCTATGCAACCTTTCTCTCCTTTTCCTTCAAGTTTTAGCAAATCTCTAGGCCTTGTAGAACTTGCGAATATTGCTACCACTTATTTCATAAACCACGTTATCTATCTGCATGATTTTACTACATCCAGGTAGGTCATACTATACCATAACTATTACTTTGATATATCGTTGCGGAGGTTTGCTACCAAATTCCAGCTCACTCTTAATGCTTATCCCATATGTATAAATCCCAGTCCTTTAATGCCCATACCACTATTCATCTTAAAAAATGATGACCTAATCTCAGCTCATACTTTGTGACTTTTGTCCACACATTATGATTTGCCTCAATATTGATCTACGATATACCACTGATAACTTGAAACTTCTTACGTAATACCTTGGCACTAGGGCTTATGTTGCATCAAAGAATATTTAAGGTGATTTTCCTGATCCACTTGGGGGCGATACTATACTTCAATAATCATATTTATATCATTCCAATTGTGATTCACCTTACATGGGTATTTTAATTTCGTACAATTTGTGAAATCCTTTTCAAATCATTATTCAATCGAAGGCCCGAACGTCATCCTTTATCTACAACAATTACACCCTTATTCTATTACCAGGGCAGAATTCCACCTATTCTAAATGCCATTTGTCTTTGACTCCTTTGATGTTATACCGAGTTTTGTATAACTTAGAGAAACCATCATATCTTCTTGTTTTCATAGGTTTAATCCTGAGAACTTATCCATTTCGTCACCTTCTTACTCGCCCTTTCTTATCCTTACTCCTGTCTTCCTACAATCTTGTCGCTCTACCATACTTTAGCTTGCGACTTATACATATCCATTTATACTACTCGCAACCTTCCTTCAACTTCCTTGCACCATAGATTTCCTTGTATTATTTTGGAACATCAAGCGAGACATCGCATCGTCTCTAACTCTCCTTCACTCTCTTAGCTAGACCTCTCGATATTTAAAATCCATAGGTTGGAAGATATGCCACTGACGACGCCTCTATCATTCCTGGATACTGAGTCCCTGCGTTTTTAGCCTTCTACCAGAAGTATAGATTATTTACCAACTTCTGCCTTTGAGTGTCTCGTACGTGGTTCACATTTACCTTACTTACCTTAAAATATCAAATCACATCTTCTATCTCTTTAATGATTTCCCTTCCATATAGGTATAATTCACATCCACAACTTGAAGCTCTATTATAATATTTGCAGCTCTGGTGTATACACAATCCGATGGAAGCTTCATACTAACTTCTGATGAGGCTGGTACTCTTCTAATTGGCTTTATCATAGAGCCATTATAGAATATGGTTGTTGTACTATCTGTCTTGTACCGTTGATATTAAGAGTGATCCTGCAATATTCTCAATCACGAGGTGTATAATTTTCTGGGTCCAATAATCAGACTACTAATTTACTTCGTTGATGTAACTCTTTATTTTCTTCTTCCTTCTGATCAATCTTTAGGCTTAAGCTATCTTCCAATTTGCAGCTCATGGTATTAGTTATTACTTTAGCCTTTTATGGATGCTCTAGAACATCCGTGATACCACCATTTAACAATTCATTCCTTTGTCTATTACCTAGACTCAATTTTTTTTTCTTTTAACTTATTCCAGAGTCTTCTACGGCTGTATGAATAACAACATATATGGTGCATGGATATCACTCTGAAGTCTTAAGTGCATAATCCCTTTTTTCCCTCTGAGCTTCCTTTAAATGTAAGCTATTATTTTTCCTAGTCTTTCTACCCCTCTGTTGCGTGTATACTTAGCTTATCTTAGTTCTCACGCATGCCGGAAATTTGTGCAACTCACATGTTCTCGAATATTACTTTTGATTTTTCTTCCGGTTCCTTAGCTATGGTAGGTGCCACTTTCCTTTGGAGTGTTTACAATGTTGTTGTGAGACTGTTGTTACACGACCATTTCCTCTTTAGGTCATTGTGCTTAGGTTGAAGCCTTCTTCCTTATTTCCTCAGCTAGTCTTTCGTTGAAGTAATTAGGGAGAACCCTTGACTCTTGTAAAGCTATGAGCTTATTACGGACCTTGTGATGTCCTTCCTTGCCTATACTTATCTGTAGTTACTTATCTCCATGCCCTTGTGCTTGTGGGGTTGATTCTGGACTGACATTTTGACTGTCTTCCTACTAGTACTTTCTTTTTTTTCCGTAACACTCATACGAAACCTTTAACTATCCTAACTCCTATCTGAATATTTTTCAGGGATCGCGATATCATTATCTGCGAGACTGGATTCACTATGTTAGGGTTTACAATGTTTATCTTGCACGATCTATTGAATTGTCTATATTCTCTTGTCTCAACTATTAACTACTCATTGGGCCATTCTCATATCAATATTCCGCGTTATTTTTTTTGGGTTATTTCCTTTGCCTTAACTTACCTCACGTACTGGCTCCTTACCTATCAATAACATCTCGGGCATGAATCCTTATTTCCTTTTCTTGACGTCATACTTACATAATGTTCCAGAATCATAGCATATCTATAACATTTGAATAAGTGCATCTCGCCCCTTTCTTATTTTTAACGCATTCTTCCTTTTATCATTCCATAGTTACTAGATCCACTTAATTGTGACTTAATTCTACCTCTTTCCATATTCCCCCCTTTAGGGGAGTACTAAGAGTTGGAGCTACGATGACCTACCTACAAATATTTTACCTCTTCATATTTGGCATCCTTTCACATCATCGATAACCCTTACTTGCCTTGCGGTAATCTTTCTGTACCAAGGATAACAAAATTCCTTACTCATGAGGGTGACACTTGGTATAACTGGCACATACAGTCCCTTAAGCTGAACTTTGCTCACATTGCATGCTTTAGGGAAGCATCTTCCCGAATGACCATTCTCTGAATTTCTCATGAATCTTCTTCTGTTGTCCAATCTATTATCGCCGGAGCAAAATCTGAAATTCTCTTGATGCCGACTATTATCAATCACTCAGTCCCTAATTCATGTTTAGTTTATCTTGTTCACCAATCCATACTTGTTCTATTACTCTAGGATCTAACTTTTCCTTTTGGTAATCGCGTTAGAGTTGCAAACTTATTTCTCGAAATGAGGACATGACTGTATGGCCTATACTCTTTTGTTGTCTTAAAGCCCATCACCTTTCGTCTCTTTCTTTATTTGACTATAGATTCTGTAACACTCTACCGTTGCCATCCATGTATCACATCTCACTTATAATTCCTTGTTATCCCTCTTCGTACTTCCCTTCTAATATTTCTATCTATAACTTTATTCTGAAAATTTTAACAAGACATTCTTTTGCTTTTACCTCCCCTTGCTCCATCTACTGGCTCTTCGGGATGCCTAACATTCTCCCTATACTAGGGATGAGAGCCACACAAAGGTAATATTTATCCATTAAACTCTTCCTGTGCCTATCTTTGCAGTGCTCATATCTACCTGTACTATTTTAGAGTGCAGCATCTGGGTATCTCATGAGGAGATGTATTAGCACATTTGCAATATCCTACGGAAATCTCAACTGACGCAAACAATCCATCCATCATTTTGGGTTACTCTAACCCCAGCCGGATCCTGATATCCGTCCTTTTCTTATACCACTTCTGTTAACTTCCATAGGGAATAACTTAAATCGGTGTGGTCAATTATACATACCTTTGTTACTGTTGAGGGTAACTCACAATGCTTGTATTTTTCTGCCGAAACAGTAATACTGATAATCTTCATTAACTGGGTGCCTTGTACCCTTCTTCACCTTGCTTCTTTTACTTGTTGAAACTTGTGTCGACCTCCTTATTCCTTTTTACCGTAAGAGTGGATAGGCATTTTTGCCTTTGGGATCCTTATCAAGAAGCTTGCACATCTTAGTATACACATGATTTGATTTGCTGAATACCTCATATTTATCCATCATAATCATGCTACAAAAAAAAATCGAATTCCTTTGACTCAACTCTTCCACAACTATATCTCTTATCAACCGTCTTTCTGGATGTAGGCATCGTCGTATTATGAATAAGATAAAGTTTAGGAAATTGAGTTCTTACAACTGATCTCTACCACACATCTAGATTAAGAAGAAAGAGTGACAGTCCTAAATGCCTTGTAGCCTCCTGCTTATAAGTGTGGTGCACGACACACCCATAAACAAGACTCTACTAGACACAACTTGTAGACTCCCTAGGATAGAACTGCTCTGATACCACTTTTGTCACGACCCAAACCGATGAGCCGCGACAGGAACCCAGTACCTTACTCAACCGAGTACCAATATAACGTATCTTTCATATCATTCTATCATAGGTAAATGAACCAGAGTAAATCATGAGGGAATACAAACTTATACATATGAAGAACAGGCTTATAAGGCCGACATGATTCTTTATATATTCGAAACATAGGCCGACAAGGCAATACGAGTATCTGTATACATGACATCTGTCTACTAGCCTCTAAGAATACATAATATCACAAAGGTCGGGACCATACTAATCGATACATATATTAATCATACTGACCAAAGAAGCAACTTCGGAGAGAATGGAGCGCACCAATATCCTCCACTGAGTTGGTAGCCTACTTGGAGGTCCCTCGACCTGTCTACCATGACCTGCGGGTATGAAACACTACATCCCTAGGAAAAAAGGACATCAGTACGAATAATGTACCGAGTATGTAAGGTACATAAATAAGTACATAACAAACATGGAAGAAATATAGAGTAAATGACTCAACCTGTAAGTCTGGATAACTCTGTCAATGATGAAATAATTATAGTGTCATGCACATGAATATGAATGCCATGTCATTGCATAGGTATATGCGTTCATAACATCATCAAGCCTTTGAGGGCATCCCATCATATCATCTCGACCACTGTGGGCAAATCATCAATGTATACCAGCTGATCAGGTGGTGGTGCGTATATAATGCCATAGCCTTTTCCCATATCCCATATATATATATATATATATATATATATATATATATATATATATATATATATATATATATATATATATATATATATATATATATATATACACACACACACACACACACACACACACAATATGCATGTATAAATGCATGAAATGCATCCATTATGCCTCTGATTCATATCATGAAATAAACTTTACCAACTTACATATTTTTGAGACCCATAAACAGACGATAGAATAATAATGACACATGGGAGAATAAGAATATACACATCTCTAGCATTTTTATGAATAGAGTAATTTATGAAAGTCGTGCATTTGCTCGTTTCATTCGTGCCGTATAGAGCATGCTAAAAAGAAAGAAGGTATAGCCTTAACATACCTGAATCAATTCTTTTGACAATCCCTTTAACACCCGTTGATTGCGACAACACGTAATGGCAGATCGAAGTAGGAGAAAAATCCGTATGTTGTTCTTGAGAAAGATTGTACCATGTTCTCTTAGAACTACAAATCCCGTTGCTATTACGCAGTATAACTTTGTATGAAAATTTTGCCTAAAATCCATCACCTTAGCTTTAACTCACGTTTCTTTTGAATTAGATTTGACGATTGTGACTTAATCATTCTTGTGAAATTTCACCTTAGCTTTAATTCACGTTTTTTGTCAATTAGATTTGAAGATGGTGACTTAATCATTCTTGTGAAATTGCAGTACACTTTCTTTTTTGAAAATGATCACATTCTTGAATGAATTTAGTTGAATTTTAGGAAGTCTTACCTTTGTTGGTGTGGGCCCCACTAGGTGATAACTTAGCAAAGACCCCTTCTAAAATTTACCACCTTTAAAATTGAGATATGAGTCATTCAAATTGCATGGGAGGCTGCCACCTCATTCTTTTTAATAATTATCCAATATATCCCCAATTAATTATGTAATATCCCGTTATCCGGTAATTAACCAATTACCCGCATAATTAAGAATTATCTCAACTTACTTAAAATACTACTCTCTTTTAACATACCTTGTACACCTTACTAGCATGGTCATGTAGTACTTTGTATGTCACTTGTCCATAAATACCGAGTGTTTTAGCTCGGGCCATAATTTATCCCAAAATGCCACACTTTGACGAAAATTTATTTTCTTTGACTTGCTTCCCCTTTCACCTTCATGAATTTACTCATCACTTGTGAAATAGCATAATCTTTATAATCTCCAAATAATCTCTTACTTGGACTGATGTCAATTACCTTACCATAAATTCAACGTACAATACTACAGGGTGCGACATCGTCGTAATTTAATACTGCGAAGCGTAACATCATCGTAATGTAATACTGCAGGATGTAATATCAACGTAATATTGTGGGGCGTAACAATTGGACATACTAGGTAGTGTTCCTACACTATGTCATTGGCTTTATTCTTTAGATTAGTTGTGTTGCATTGCAACTGTTGATGGTTGACCTAGTCTTAAGTGCCATAGTTCTGCTCCATTTTCATCATTCCTTGTTATTGTTGCACCTACAGTAGGCTTCTACCCTCTTTGTAGAATGTAAAGGCCATTGTTTTCTCTACTGATCCCAATCACCTTTCCATTATAGAGTCCCTGAAATACACGGAAATTAGGAGAAAAGGTGACTGAACATAGTAATTCCTTGGTTAGCTTTGAGACTGAATGCAGATTGAACTTGAAATTTGGTACATGTAATACATTTGTGATTTTTTGACTTTTTAAGATCACTGTACTGCTTGCACTTGTTATGGATGATTTAATTCCTATTGGTACTTGTACTCTACTATCATGCTGTTTCTCTAAATTCCTTAACTCTTCTAATAACTCTTTGCAGGGTGTAATGTGGTGTGAAGTTCCAGAATCAATTATCCACTCACAATCATATGTAGTAGATAGCATATGTAGTACATCAACTGGTGGTGGCTTGTTCAATAAACCCATAAGCTGTGAATATTCTTCCTCAATGAAGAAATGTCCTTGCATATGACTTTCTACAGCTCTATTATTGAAATAAGGTCTGAAACCTCCACCAGCTTGTGCTCTCATATTCGATTGCCTTGAGTTTCTACCAAACTGACTTGTTTTCTTCTTGCTTTTGAAATATGAATGATATCCTACAATATTGTAATATTTCTCCTTTAAGTGCCCTTTGTAACCACAATGTTCATAGACCAATACTGTAGCCTTCTCCTTAAAACCTTGTGTCCTTCCTGCAAGCATAGTTAGTAGATCCCTATGAGTGTCCACTACACCTAGTGATCTCTAGCTTTCTTCCTGAGTAACAACAACATAGGCCTCATTCACAGTCACAACTGGTCTTTTAGCAAGGATATTGCTTCTCACATTGCCAGAACTCTCATTTAGGCCCATGTGAAATTGCAGTACACGTTGTGACTTTACTTGTTCTACATATGGCCTAGACTTTTCACAATCACAGGAAGATAGTGGGAGAGAACATCCAATTCATCCTATAGGTCTTCCATTTTTGTGTAGTATCTAGTTATCAAGTCTGTACCCTACCTCATTATTGCAATTGCAGACAAAGGTGATAAATTCTAGTGAGGCCTGATCTATCAAACCTTTCCTAAAAATCATTCCAAACTTTTCTCATATCTGAGGCACACACAATACCCGACATCAACTCAATCGAAACTGTTGTCCCAATCCATGACAATACTATCATGTTACATTTTTCCCAATGTTCAACTAATTTACCTCTGTATCTACTTTTCACACAAGATCCGTCTACAAATCCTAGCTTACCCTTTCCTCAAAGAGCCAATTTCATCGCCCTGCTCCACATGACATAATTCTCTGGCCCTGTGAGCTTAATTAGGATTAAAACCAGCCCTGGAGTATCTCCTACTTGGAAAACTAGCGGATGAGTGTGATCGAGTGAGTTTACCTCATTTTTTGGCCATACCTCCAGATTTCATTTTGAAAACCAGCTCGATTTCACCGGAACTTTGCGCCAGTGAAGATTCCGCATGATTGTTGCTCTAATACCGTGTCAAAATTAAGGACAAATTTAGTGTTGATATACAACGACAATGGTGTTGTGACCTAGAGCTCATGCATGGAAGAATTTTATAGAAGTAGTCGATAAGAATGAGGAGAAAGAAGTTTTTCTCATTAGCTTGAATAAGTACAAGAGAGTTGCCTTTATAGACTCATACACACGTGACCAGCACATGACTCGAACCCATGGGCGGCCTTTCCCTAAAGAAGGTAAAGCAATTGCTTTAGGCCCCATATTTGTGGAGGCCCCATTTTTTGTTACACCTAATATGCTATATATAAATGTTTTAAAAAAGTTATGTGAAGTGAAAATGTTTTTTTTTTCTTTTTAATAAATATGTGAAGAAGAATTTGCAACTGCTATGATTTTTGCCAAGGAAATTGTATTTGAAATGAATATCAAACTCGAAATTCATAAGAAACGTATGATTTATAGGAAGAAACAATTTGATGAGAATGTTGATAATGAAATCTCAAAATCTTTCGAAGAGTCTTTTAGAGTAGATATGAAAATAATTTAGTTCTCTATTTAGAGGTAAATAACTGAGATTGTTAGATGATGGGAATTTGGAAAAACAAAATTGCCTTGAATATTCTTGGAAGCATAATAATCAATCTAATGTTGATGGTTTAGATTTATTTTCTGAATTAAAAGTGTGTAGAAAAATAGTACAAATAGAAGATAATAGTTTAATTGATATGCTCAATCAAATAAAAAGATTTGATTCATTTCTAAATGCCTATTTTGCTTATAGAATGATATTGATAACTGATAGGTTATAAGTACCTGGTCATAAGTACTTTACTTTGTGTTTTGATGATCTAACAAACACTTTGGTCATAAGTACTTTACTTTATATTTTGATGATCTATCAAACTTACTATCTAGAACCAGATAAGGAACCAGTTACACATTTACAAGACTTTAAGATCACAAGGTTCCAGGTTGGGATCTAGCATGAGATATGATTCAACTCTTCAGAGTGGAAGCAACAACTGAGGGAACAGGTCCCTACCAGTTCCCGAGGAGACTGTACGAAGTCAACTCGCCAGTTGGAAAGTTTCTGCATGCACACGCTACTGTACAAGAACAATGTAGCAGTCAACTTTCTATGGAAGGCTTTTTACCTACCTTGCTTACATCATTTTATGTGAGGTCATACATGTATTATTAACATCAAGGGAGGAAAAACACATTCACTTGAATACTTAAAGATTTTACTCAAGCTTACTCACGTGACTATCTAGCAAGAAAGTTTCAAGTGCTTCAAGAATAAAGAACAAAGCAACTACGGACCAGTTCCCATATCAAGTCATTTTATGTCCTTAATTGAGTTGTAACTTTGTAAAAGTTCTTCATTTGTATTTCCTACTTAGCTTTTTTAGAAGAATTCTATAGGAACCCTTTTGTAAACCTTAAACCTGTGTGTTTGAGTCTTGGCTAGAGTTAGTCATGTTGTAAAGTCTTTGTAATAAAGTTATTACAAAGTGGCTTGTAATAAGTGTTTTACAAGTTAGTGAGGGATTAAGAGGTTAATTTCTAGGTTGCATAGGTTGTAATCTAAAAGTTGCTCAGTAATGAAGCTAAAATCCTACATGGGTAGGTCGTGGTTTTTAATCCCGTTGAGCTATGAATTTTCTACGTAAAATTCCTTTTGTCATTTATTTACTGCTCTGTGTATGTGTATTGTTGAACTTGATAGAGAACCTGGTTCTCTATAGAGTTTGGTGGACCCTTATATTTTATCAACTGGTATAAGAGCGGGTTCTTTCTATCAGATTAACACATAGAAAGGATCCTCATGGCCTCTCCTCCAAACTTCGAAGAAGGCCAGTCTACTTACAAACCTCTAAGGTTCAACGGTCAATACTATGGTTGGTGGAAAACTAGGATGTACGACTTCATCATGGCTGATGATTCTAAGTTATGGAATGTAATATATGACAAACCCTTTGTCCCTACAAACAACCTTGGCGACCCAGTTGTAGCCATTCCCAAGATGAGGAAGGAATTCAATGACATTGATAGAAAGGCCATAGAACAGAATTTTTATGCAAAGAAAATTCTTATGTGTAGCATTGGTCCTGATGAATATAACAAAATATCAGCATGTCAATCAGTAAAAGATATCTGGGAGGCTCTTCAAACAACCCACGAGGGAACAACACAGGTGAAGCAATCCAAGATTGATATGCTCACAACAGAATATGAGCTCCTCAAAATAAAAGATGATGAATCCATCCAAGATATGCATACTCGATTCACCTCCATTATCAATGAGCTTCACTCTCTTGGTGAAATTATTCCAAGAAACAAGCTTGTCAGAAAAATCCTTAGTGTACTGCCCAGTTCTTGGGAAAGCAAAGTTAACGTCATTATAGAGGCTAAGGACTTGCAGACATTGACCATGTATGAACTTGTTGAAAACTTGAAAACCTATGAAATGAAGAAGAAGAAGGACAATGAAAGAAGAGAGCCCAAGAGGGAGAAGAACCTGGTCCTCAAGATGAACAACAATGACTCAAGTGGTGAAAACGGGGACATGGCCTACTTGACAAGAAGATTGCAGAAGATGGTTCGCAGGAATGAAGGCATTCCAAAAAGGGGAAGTTCTAGAAAGCTAAGAAATTATGACCTCTATCATAAATGTGAAAAGCCAGGACACTTCATCAAGGATTGCCCTCTCCTAAAGCAAGATCAGTTCAATAATAACTTTGACAAAGTGTCACGACCCGAATCAGAGGGCCGCGATGGGCACCCGGTGCTTTACTCAACCGAGTACCAACGTAACATATCTTTCTTATCATACTATCAGGAGTAAATGAGCTAGAAAACCGGTCATGAGATAACAAGAATAAAACATAAGGGAATACTCAACATATGAAGACCCAAAATGATATACAAACTTATATATGTGACATACGGGCCTATAAGGCCAACATGACCATTTGTAAACTCAAAACATAGGCCGACAAGGCCATACAAGTGTCCCTACACCTGACATCTGTCTACATGCCTCTAAGAGTACATAAAATCATAAAGATCGGGACAGGGCCCCGCCATACCAATCAATATATATCCAAAGCATACTGACCAACTAGGCAACTCCGGAGCAAGTTGAGTGCACCAACACCTTCGCTGAGCTGATAACCTACTAGGAGGACTGTCAACCTATCAATCGGGACCTGCGGGCATGACACACAACATCCCCAGGCAAAAGGGATGTCAGTACGAATAAAGTACCGAGTATGTAAGGCAGGAAAGCATAAACAAGAATAGTAATGTAAAGATAGATAGAGGAGATACAACCTGTAACATCTAAGTGCCTCTGGGGGCTACTGACATGAAATGCATAATACATATATATACATGAAATTTTTAAAAACATTCGCCTCTGTGGGCATCATCATCATCATATCGTACCCGGCCTCAAAGAGGACTCGATAAAAACGTACCCGGCCATCATAGCTCGGTAGAATCGTACCCGGCCACGTGGAGCTCGGTAAACCCAACTGATCAGTGGTTGCACAATAGGTTCTACACCCGGTCGACTATAGCACGGCTCGATAGAGTAAAATAGATATATATATATATATATATAATGCATGCTCGACTCATGGAATCACGTTCTAACCCTTTCGGAGTGATGTAAGGTCATTGCACCTTCGATTAACATTATGGACATCCCTACCATTAATATGAACCTTAGTGGGATTTATGGATCATAGACACTTGTTTAGAATAACTTTATAAGGAAAGAACAACATGGACAACCTTAGTTTCTAGGAGTAGATCCGTTATGAATTAGCGTACCGTTTATGTTCATATCACTTTAGATCATGCCAAAAGAAAGAAGTAAGTGCCTTAACATACCTTGCATATTCTTCCCAACCTCAAGCTATGCAATTTCACGGCTCCTTAGTCTACAATAAGAGAAATGACACTCTCGTTATCGTTTAAGCGTCGTAACTATTATGTATCGACCACAACCTATTTTACAATGAAACGGGCAGAACCTCCCCTATATATATGACTTTACACTTGTTAAAACAATCACAAACAGCCCAACATACTCCTATCACTTCATACACAACACAACAACCATAATAGTGACAACCAACCCAAAAATGTTACAACGAACGACCAACAAACAACCTTGTCATTATGTGGTGTTTCTCCACAACCTTCATTCTCTCAACTCCATAAAAATATTAGTAAAATATACAACCCAATACCAACACGAAACAGCCCAAAAATATTCCCACAAGTTCATCAACTCAAAAATAATTTTTCAGTTTACTTAAACACGTTTCGACTTGTCTTTTCTTTCAAATTGGGAAATACAACCAAAAGTACATCATTATACCTCTTATCCAATAAACCGGCCACGAATTCAACTTAGAAATAAGTTTACAACCATCCAAACATTACACAAGAACAAACAACATACCATTCTTTCGATACTAGCTAGGTCTATTCTTTATGATCGAGTTACAACTCGCAAACGCATAGATAACGGAAGGAGAAGCATAAACTTACCTTGTACTGAGTATAACCCACGAAACCTGGTCCTTTTTCATCAAAAATAAGTTCCTCAACACGGCTACAAGAAGGAGAAAGAGAAACTAGCAAGCTGTCCGGACTTTTCAGCACTAGAATCGCGTCGTAACACCCGGAATACCCTAGGGTTTGTATGGGATTTTTGGGGAGGAGTTGCAGGGGTTCAATTAGGTTTTCTTGGTCTGAAAGATAGGTGAAATAACTGAGTTTATAATACCTTAAAATTCCCCTCTTGACCGACTTAGTTGAGGCCTCTCTTTTTGGCAAGTAGGTGATGCACCTACTTGTCACCTACTAGCTGCGCGGTCTCGCGAAAATGTGAATATCTCAATACTCCGAGATCATATTGATAAACAGTTTAATGAGTTGAAAACTAGACTCAGATATCTTCAATTTCATATGTAGATCATCCCTTGATTCAAAGTATGTTTGGAGAAAAGCTCAGTTACATTTAACCTAAGTTTCAACTCATTCTTGAATGTAACTTGTGATGACCTTTTCCAACTTTTGTTCCACAACTTGCTTGACTTAAAAACATATCACACGACTATCATACGACTAAACTAACTCATAACATAACCTCATCATCATATTAACCACCCTTTTCTAACCCCAAAAGTGTAGGTTATAACATTCCAAACTTGTCGACATTCGACGAAAGTTATTTTCTTTAATTCATTTAGCGCCTAAGCTTTCCAACCCTTTTGGTACTCGTTATTCATGATCATAAAGATTTGTAACCTCCATTATAAAAGGATTAGATTACTTTACATACTTTCAAAGTTGATCTCATTTCTGAGCTTACATCAATTGACTTACGGATACTCTAACATACGAAAACATGGGGTGTAACATCATTCACCCCTTTGGAACATTCGTCCTCGAATGTTGACTGATCCACTTATAATTTTCATAACCCATAGCTCTTTTGAACACTTTAATACTCTTCTAGCCATGTAGGCAACTATTCTTTGAATAAATCCAAAGTCTAGGGTATTCCCCCTTTAGTCCTCCTTCTCATACCACGACTTGTGGTCGAACCCCTTCCAATCTCGTAACTGTTGCTCTTTTTTGTCATGCAGCCTGTACGACTTTTTCCTTGTATGTGCGCCTATGCGACTCTTTTTTTTACTCTAGCTTTTATCCAATCTCTTGGTAGAACGTTGTAAACACATACAAAGCTTGATATGTTGTCCGTCTGGGCATCTAAGGGTATATTGAAGTTCTTCACTCGGTACTTTGTTAAACTTACGACTTTTGCTATATCTTGTTTCATAGCCTCAGTTATCTATGCTTATGGATTTAATACAACTAGGTAGGTCATATTATACAATAACTCTTACTTCGGTTTACTATTATCGAGGTCTGCCACCCAACTCCAGGTTACTCTCTCACCGCTTATCCTATATGTATAATCCTTATTACTGTTCATCTAAAGAATGACATCATAATCTCCTCTCATACTTTGGAATCTTTATCCATCTATTATTGGTTTACCTTAATGTTAATCTATAATCCACCACTGATAACTTGAAACCTCTTACGTAATACATTGCCACAAGTCCCACGTCTCATCGGGGAATATTTGAAGTGGTTTTCCTAATCCACCTAGGGACAATACTATACTTCAATAATCGTATTTCATAGCATCCCAATGTGATTCATCTTATGGGGGTATCCTAGTCCCGTGCCATCTATGAAATCTCTTCTCTTTGAATCATTACTCAAATGAATGCCTATATATCATCCTTTTATAATTTGCCACTATTACACCCTTACATTATGACCAGAGGAGCATTCCATCTCTTCTAAATGCTCCTAGGCTTAGACTCCTCCGTGTTAATTCAAGCTATACTGAGCCTTTTATAACATATATAAACCATCAGCTCTCTTGTTTGATGGGCTTAATACCGAGGTCTTACCTATTCTTATCAGCTTGTAACTCACCTTTTCTCACCCTTACTCACATCTACCCATAATCTTTTCACTCTACTATACTTTTTCTTGCGACCTACACATATTTATTTATTCTACTCAGAACCTTCCTTTAACTTGCTAGCACCTTAGATTCCCTTTTGCACATTCTCAGCTGTCTTTAAATGTAAATAATTACTTTTTCTGGTCATTCTGCCACTTGCTACATGGATACTTGGCTTATCATAGTGCCCGCGAACACTGGAATTCCCTGTAACTCGTATGCTCTCAAGTATCACCTTTGATGTTTTTTTTCTTTTTTTCTGTTCATTAGCCATGATATGTGCCACTTTCTTATGGAGTGCATGCAATATTATAGTGAGACCGTTGTTACAAGATCAAAGATCATTTCCTTTTTAGGTCACTATGCTTAGGTGGAAACCTTCTTCCTTATTTCCTCATCTAGTCTTTCGTGGTAGTACTTAGGAGACCTTTTGGATCTTGTAAAGTTGTGATCTTGTTATACTGTATACTTGAAGGAATTTTTTGATATTCTTACTCGCCTACAAACATCCTTACTTACATACCTCCATGCCGTTGTGCTCGTAGGATTACTTGTAAAATCAGATTTTGATTATCTCCTTAGTGGTGTAAGCACGTGATTTTTGCCCTATATGAGAATTACTCCCAAAAATTCAAAAATAAAATGATTTTTCTTTGGCGTGCAATTTTGTGATATTTTGAATAATTATTTGTATTTGTCTGTGCGTGTTTATTTGCTAAATTAATAAAAATACAAAAATATGTCGCATTTTGCATATAGGATTTAATTCTACAATTGTTAGTAATTAGATGTGTTTTACAAAAATTAAAAAAATTACAAAAAATAGGCATCGTTTGCATTTTTAGCATTTAATGTCCAAATATACAATTTTATGCTTAATTATTATTTAATTGTGCGTTAATTGATATTGGGAGTTAATTTGCGCTTTTATAACTTAATTTAGTTCTTAATAATAGTTTAAGTATTTTTATAATTTAGTTTTAGAAAAATAAAAGAAGAAAAGAGAGCGAAAATATAAAGAAAGTAGGAATTGGGCCTCTTCTTCGATTTCAAGCCACAGGCCCAAAAAATGGCCCAACCTTCCCTATGACCCAGTCCATTTCGAACTGGGTCGACCCAGTCCATAACCCAACACCCCTATTATTGTACAAACAAAATAAAACAAAAAAAAAAGTAAGAAAACCCTAAAAATGCCTAAAGCATCCGCCCCCCTATTCTCCTTCTTCTTCCTCAAAACTCCAAAGCACAACCATGGCTGCCCTTGACCCCACTCCCTCTCGTCCAAACACCATCAACAAACAGTTTGTCATGACCAAACGACCCCAAGAACCATAGCTACTGCTGTCCGCGTAGCTGTCTCTGCGTCGTCACTTCATCTTCTTCGTCCTTCGTCAAGCTCGAGCTTGAGCTCGACATCCATGGCTGCCCAGCTCCACCAAGCAGTCCGCCATTGCCTTCGTCAACCACCAGCTTCCCCCTCGTCGTCACTGTCTAGTCGACGACCAAACAACCACCAACGCCACTGCCCAGACGAACCCTCGCACCCCAATGCTCGAACCATCGGACCCCCCCTGTCGAGTAGCAGCTGTTGATGCTGCTGCTGCGTCACGTTCTTCTCCGGCAAAAACCCAGAAAACGAACAAGAACCCGTCGCCTCCAGCTGCCTTCCCGTCATCGTCACGACCCAGTTCTGTCGCGTCTCCGCTGTTTCCATTGGCCAAGCTCATCGTCCAGTTTGAAGCCCCGTCCCTAGCTGTCGCGTCTCCGCTGTCCGTCGACCTCTCATATGGGTTTGTACTGAAACCTCGTCGTCCACGGATGCTTTTACTGCTTCACTTCTGCCGCGCCAACTGCCGGTTTAGCTTCGGCATGGTTTTCAGTTGTCAACCGCCGATATTGCTTCGTAGGTACATGTTTGTCGTCGTCTGCTCGTGTTCGCCATCGTTGGTTTGAGCTTTGGTCGAGGCTCGTCAAGTTCGTTGTTTGTTTGGTCGTTGTTCGTCGTTTCGATCCTGTTAGTAGTTTTTTTGAGTTTTATTTTGTCCGTATTTTGTTTTGATATTTTCGAATCTAAAATCGGCAAATGTTTGTTTTGTTTATCGTTTGAATTAATCTTTAGTTCATGTTCATGTGTTGTTTGTTAAATTAATTTTTCAGATTTCAAATGAAAGATTAATTAATTGTTTTCATGTTTATTTCATGTTTGTATTATTGTTTAAGTGAATATTTGTTAGTTTAATATTAGTTAGATACAAATTGAAGTTTAATTAATTGTTTCTTCAATTTGTTTAATGTATTTTATGTATTTTTCGGAAATTGTTAATATTGTTAAGTTCAAGTTTAAATTCATAATTGTTTCTTCTTAGGTTTTGTTTTGTCATTTGCCTAAAAGAATTTAGTTGTAATAAGGGAAGTATGTTGGTTTTAATCAATTGAATCCATCGTTTTTATTTTTAGATTTAATTCATGTTCATATTATGTTTGTTGATCTTGAATCCGAAATTTGTATAGTTTGATTTTTTGTTTATAATTTATGATTATCTCTTGAATTTGTCTCATAATCTTGTTTAAGTTTGATATAGGAATTGTTGGTTGTAATGTTGTTATGGTTGATTTTGAGTTCAATATTATTGAATTTAGAAATCTAAATATACTTGTTTGATTGTTGTTGTTGTTTAAATCCGAAAATAGGTTTGTTGTTGCTAAAAATGTTGTTCAATCAAATTTTAGTTGTTCTTGGTTGTTCAATTTGTGTTCATATGATTTGTGGATTGAAATCATGTTCATGTGATTTGTTGTTGAAATGTTGAAGAAATCATGTTCATGAAATTTGTTGTTTGAACATTATTAGAAATTAATCATATTGTCTATATTTTGGTTAAGTTTGATTAATTGATGTGTTATAGCTGATGGGTAGTTTGGTAATTCATAGTACTTTCGGGGGTAAAATAGTAATTTGTAATAGGGTCGGAGGGGTAGTTTAGGAATTATACATTTTGTAATTGTTTATATGAAGCATGGGGGACAAAATGAAATGGGGTAGGTTGTGATATAGTTGTTTAATATAAAGGGGGGACAAGATAAAATTTAGTGGGGGAATCTTGCATTTATTTATGTTAGGCATGGGGAACAAAATATAATGGGGTGGTGTGATATATTTATTTAATGTAATGGGGATGAGTGGAAGATAATGGGTTTGGTAGAGAAAATGGGTTGATTTTAATTGATTAAAAGATTTATGGGTTGGGGGATATATAGAGAGGTCTTGAATCAGATTTTGGAGAGAGAGAAAAAATTTAAGAGAAAAAAAATTCCGAAAAAAAAATACTAAGACTTTAGAAAAACAAAAAGAAAAACATTCTGGATATTCAAAAGAAGAAGAATATACACCTGATATATAGTCCAAATATTCTGAGATACGAATTGAGAAATTAAAGGTTAAACACTAACTAGTCTTTCAAAAATCTGAAAAAAGTTTCCCTTTGCTTCTGTCCGTTGGTTGTTGTTGTTTCCGGATTTTGTCTTGATTTTAAAATCTGTCACTAAATTTCTCGTCGCTGGTTGTTACTAGTTGCTGGGATTGCTGTTGTTGTATGCTACTGAATTTCTGCTGATCTCTCACTTTTCTTTTGCTTCCAATATCAGGTACACAATTGACACGCTGATTATTGTAAACTGAAACAGGAAGCATGAATACGAAAAAATGAAGAATTGAAGTTCTAAATTTATTTTGAATTATATTCTTAATTTTATTTGTATATATAAATTATTTAGCTTACAAAAATTGGAATCATGTAGCTATTTAATGTATATATAGTGGAACATCCAACGATAGCTTAACGGATGAACTATCTATATATTGCTTAAAAATAAATAAATGGTGTAGTAACTCCGTCTAAGTTAAAAATCAAACGACTAGACCATTTCGGAACTTGTAAGAAAATTGTTTAGTTAAATAATATTGGTTAATTCCAGCATGTAATTGTTTTAGGATTAAAATTAGATTGCCAAGTAAATAAATAAATGGTGTAGTAACTCCGTCTAAGTTAAAAATCAAACGAATAGACCATTTCGGAACTTGTAAGAAAATTGTTTAGTTAAATAATATTGGTTAATTCCAGCATGTAATTGTTTTAGATTAAAATTAGATTGCCAAGTAAATAAATAAATGGTGTAGTAACTCCGTCTAAGTTAAAAATCAAACGAATAGACCATTTCAGAACTTGTAAGAAAATTGTTTAGTTAAATAATATTGGTTAATTCCAGCATGTAATTGTTTTAGGATTAAAATTAGATTGCCAAGTTTTTTTTATTTTTGACAAACTGAGAACATGCCTAGTATAATATAATTAGGTAGTAATACGTGAGTCTGTGCCCTTATTGGCAACGGACTGCTTTGCTTGTATCATTTTTCAGAATTTACGAATCATATTCGAAACTCAACTATAACAACTCAAGCATGTAAATAAATTAAGACCTTTTCTCTTTCATTTTTGTAGAGACAATTTTTATTGAAAATGTTGGCATTTTAGGATTATCCTGATAAAAATAAATGAGATGAGCCTCGCCAAATAAAACGCGCAAATTGCGGGGCCCTCGATAAATGTTTAATTAAAATTACTTAGACTTCGGGATGAGCCGTTTAGCAAAATTCCACGGCCTTACCCAGAAATAATAATACGATAATTGCTTCAGGCGTGCATTTTAATAATCTTACCTTCTTAAATTCAGGTGCGCATTTATGTGACCCAAATCCAAATCTCAACGGAGTCGGAATGTATTAACAACCATGGGCGCATTGATTGTGACATGGTTCGAAATGTATTTTTACAATGTTGCAATTCTATAAAAAAATAAATAATAATAAAAGTGGTTTTAAACTTAATGAAAGCACATAAGTAATAACATGTAATAAATTAGATATCTAGCTATTATAACAATTTAAGCGACCGTGCTAGAACCACGGGATTCGAGGGTGCCTAACACCTTCCCTCGGGTCAACAGAATTCCTTACTTAGAATTTCTGGTTCGCAGACTTCATTTGGAAAGTCGAATATTTTCCTCGATTTGGGATTTAAGATAAACCGGTGACTTGGGATGCCAAAAGCCAAACCTTTCCCAAGTGGCGACTCTGAATTAAATAAATAATCCCATTTCGAATATTGTCACTTAAATTGGAAAAACTCCCTCGCGCATTCAACCCTTCGGGGCGGGCGCGCAAAAAGGAGGTGTGACAGCTCTGGCGACTCCGCTGGGGAAGGAACCCAGAATCTCTGGTTCAGGGTTCAAGAATTCGAGCTTAGAATAATTGTTATATTTGGCTTTATCATCTGATCTTTATTACATGTTTTGGCATAACGTGCTAAATGTTATCTTTTACCGCTTTGATATTATCTGAACTGTATATAAACTGTGCCGAAACCCCCCTCTTCTTACCTCCGGGGAGAAGCTCGCTGGTCGAGACTCCCCATTCTGTTAGTGTCAATACCTAAAATAAGAAAGAGGCCGGACAAGTTACAAAGCCGGACGATCTCGCGGGTCCCCGGTACGTAGCCCCCTCCTCGACTCGAGTTGTCCGCTCGGGTACATAGCCTAGAACATATACCCAGGTTATAAACCTAGTATAACGAAATTTCATGCCGGATCCCTAGTAGGAACGCTTATTTGCATCATGTTGCATTTGACGTAGGGGACTCAACACAGGGGTTGGGTCCGTCTAGGACAGGCAACCTGAAATGAAAAGACCATATAAAAAAAAAACAAGGTGAAAACAAAATTTGTCTTTTAGTTTGATTTATATATAAAAGAAAACATATAAAAAAAATTCCTTTTAATAACTTTCAAAATCCAAAAACGGGTATTTATTTAAAAGTAAAAAAAAAAAATTCAAATCTCAAAAAATATATTGTTCCCATTTTTAGTATCTCTTTAAAAGATTTTTGAAATTTCGAAAAAAAAAGGTGAAAAGAAGTTTAAAATTCATAAATATTTCCTTTAAAAAAAACAATAAAAAAACAATAAAAAAAACAAAATATATAAAAAAAAATCCAGAAAAATACTTTTTCTCCTTTCCTTTAAAAGATTGTAGTCAGAAGGGGTTTAGTTTATTTTTACTCTACGCCTGATCGGCCCGAACTACGCCGGTTTGATTTTCGCAGGGTGCGAGATACGTAGGCAACCCTTATCGGGTCCAACCTCCTCTTTTCAAAATAGCCAAAATGTTTGAATTTTAATTTCGTCATGAATGAGTCGGGTGATGCCGTTTCGTCAAAGATAGCCGAATGTTCCCCAAAGGGACGCCGGAAGGCTGACTTTGCACAAACGGCCATTATTGGTCATTTTTATTTCTTTTGACCAAATTGCCCAACGGCCTTAGAACCCTCGTCCCTGAGGCTCTGTGAGGCCATGTTCCCCATGTTGTTCTCATTACTACTAAAGAGTCATAAATAAATCAAGTGATTGTTTTGTCAAAAATAGCCAAATGTTCCCGCAAGGGACGACGGAAGGTTGATTTTGCATAAAACGGCCACTTTCGGTCGTCTTTTAGAGTTTTTGATCGGTTGACCCTCACAGCCTTAAGATCTTCATCCCCAAAGTGCTGAAAGGCTGTGTTCGAAAATTTGATCTTCTTTTTTAGAAAGAATATAGTCAAAATATTTTTGAGTCAAGT
This sequence comes from Nicotiana tabacum, assembly GCF_000715075.1. NCBI lineage: Eukaryota > Viridiplantae > Streptophyta > Magnoliopsida > Solanales > Solanaceae > Nicotiana > Nicotiana tabacum. Next base: position 52,649,315 of record NC_134082.1, read on the forward strand.
CATTTTTGCTTAAAGTCACCTTAATAAATGTGCAGGATGAGCACAATGCAAAATGAGCATTTTTCGATAATGACTAAAATCCCTGTCAAGTTACGGCTATGGTGGAATGATCTAGGTCTTGAAGGACAAGATGAAGTCAAGAAATATCTGAAAGGTCTCACGGGTTTACTGGAAATCCAGCCTCGGGGAGATATCATAAGAGCTTTGGTCACTTACTGGGACCCAGCGCACAATGTTTTCCACTTCTCCGATTTTGAACTCACCCCAACTCTGGAGGAAATGGCTGGGTACATCGGAAATGCTGAACTTCCATTAAGGCTAAGATACCTGGTCGCCCCAAGAGCTGTCACGGTGCATCGATTTCTAGACTCACTAAAAATACCCAGGACGGTCTATAACCCAGATTTGGCCGCCGGTTTCTGTAATCCATGCTTCATATACGACAGGTATGGTCATGTAGGAGGATTCAACAATTCGATTAACAAGCTATGCCGCAAAGGAAGTCATCAGAAGTGGGATAAGCACAGACGGGTGGCTTTCATGATAACATTTTTGGGCCTTCTGGTATTTCCGAGGAAAGATGGGAATATTGATCTGAAAATATCCGGGGTCGTCAGTACTTTGCTCACACAAAGTGACAGTACTCTCGCGCCTATGGTGGTATCTGACATTTTTCGAGCTCTCACAGCTTGTAAAGCTGGGGGAAATTTTTTCGAAGTTTGTAACTTGCTCCTACAAATGTGGATGACCGAGCACCTCTGCCATGGTTCCAAGATTTTGAGCCGTGGTTCCCCGGAAAAGACTTGCATAGAAGAGTTTTATACGAGAACCAAAGAGATCAGTCTACCCAAAGGAGTTATGGCATGGACTTCATTCTTTCAAGCTCTTACTGCCAGCCAAATACATTGGACACTGGGATGGTTGCCTGTTGATGAGATCATATATATGCCAGCAACTAGAACTCATTTCCTACTGATGGGACTTAAGAGCATTCAACCTTACGCGCCCTGCCGAGTCTTGAGACAACTCGAAAGATATCAGATAGTGCCACACGCGGAAGATCTTAGTGCTCAAACAATTGAGATAAGCCCTGATGGACAATTTCCTGAAGCAAAAATCCGCCAGATCTGGAACGAATGTCAATATTTGAAAGCAGATACTTGTGTGCAAGATCCGGCCAAAAGTGAAATGGCACCAGGTTACCTTGCATGGTACAGAAGAGAACTCGAACACGAAAGGCCGGCTAAAAGACCCCACATCTTGAATTTCGCCGAGTCATCGCAAAAGCAGTGGGATTGGTTGGCAAAAGAAAGAGGTTATCGTACCGAAATCAGCAAGTTGAAGCAACAAGTGGAAGGTCTAAAATATGAGCACAACGTGCAAATTGCTACCGATTTGGGAGAAAAGAACAGGTTGGCTCAGGAAAACGAGATGCTCAAGGCCCGGATAAAACAAATGAGGTTAGATGCTGATAACCAACAAAGGAGTCGGTATTTACAGCTCGAGGCACACTGGGCAAGAAGGACAGAAAAACGTAATCGGCACTTACAGCAGTTGGAAAGGGATCACGAGCGAACCATTGCCAATTTGAAGGAAAAGGTGGACAGAGCGTTTGAGCAAACCCGAACCCTAGGAGTTGAAAATAGACATTGCCGCAAGCTTTTAGCCCAGATAGAAGTAGAAATTCGGCAGTGGCAAAATCAATGCCTCCAGGATTCTCGGGTTATAACAGCCCGTAATGATCAAATAGAGCACTTACTCAAAGAGAAGAGGCGAACCAGGTATAAGATCAGGACCATTGCCCATGCCATCATCAGAAGATGTCTACGGTGTGAAAACATGACCACCATTACCGTTCTCTCGGCAGTGATGGTGTATGTCAAGCAAACCATGCATGAGCTGGAACAACTTGAAAGGGATATCACACCTAAGACCTTGGCGAGGCCGAACGATGCCCCGCGGGCGTCAATTCTCGAAACCTTGATGTATTCATAGGTCGAGTCTGTATCTTAGCATCTTCTGTCCGTCTTTTCGCATCAGGGTGCATTAGTTTGTTTGAGTCTGCATTTGTTTTCAAGGTTTGTTTATTTTCCCCTTTTTCAAATGTTGGTTGTAATAGATTGCTTCAAGTAATAAAATGTGTGCTTATTTTACACTCCTCTATTCCGAACTACGCAAGATCTGATTCACGCGGCATCGTGATACGTAGGCAACGCTCATCGGATCCGGTCACATTTTTAACTGCAAATAATAAAATAAAATAAAAAAGCAAAGAAAGAAAAATGGTGATAAATAAAAGAAAAGCCTAAGAAGAAGCCAGAATGACACATGTCTTTGTTGCAAGCATGTAGAAACTCCCCTGGCTGTATAGGTGCATCACACCCCAATGTGAGATTACCTGTCTGTTATTTGTTTTACACTAACCGTCATGTTTGCTGATAAGTTTAGGTTCCTAGAAAAGTGGTTTGGTTTTGTGGTAATCTGGCCTCTCATACATACTTCACGAGATCAAAAGGAAACGTTCAGTCACCCGTCGCTAAATCAAGAGGAATTGCTCATACATATTTCACAAGGTCAAAGGGAAGTGTCGAAATGTCTTCAGAAATTCCTCTGCCAACGATTCCTATTTTGGAGGAAAGTTCAATCTCAGTCATCCCAACCTCTGAGTCAGCAACTGTCGAGGAAAATAGGATTCTGCGTCTCCGCATGATGGAAATGTGGGACGCCTGGGCCAATGGAAAAGAGCCACCAAGTGCGATCCCTGGATTCCCTAAGCTTTTTCCTAGGGCAAGTGGGACCTCCAACATCCCCACAAGTTATCCAAATACCCCACTGGGATTTCCTACCATCTCAACCTACTTTACTGGAACACCTTCTGAGTCTCGCCCCCAGGTGTTAGCTGCCGGAGCGGTTTCAAACATATTCACTGCTCCACCTTGTTCATCCACGGCACAACCTATCGTACCCATGCCTAACTTCGATTCATGATCCTTCACATTTCAAGCACCACCTCTTCCATTGGAACCTAGTCAGTTCACTACCAACGTTTACCCTCAGCCGTCTCAGTACGAGTTTATCGCAGGACAGGAGAAAGCCGAGAAAACGCCTGAACAAGAGGAAATGACCAAAAAAATGAGAAGCATGGAGCAAACTCTCAAAAATATACAGGGTCTGAGCGGGCAAAAAAGCGTATCTTACGCTGACCTGTGCATGTTCCCACACGTACATCTGCCCTTGGGTTTCAAAACCCTAAAGTTTGAGAAATATGACGGGCATGGGGACCCCATAGCCCACCTCAAAAGGTACTGCAACCAGTTGCGGGGAGCGGGCGGAAAAGAAGAACTTCTTATGGCTTACTTTGGAGAAACTTTGACTGGCATTGCTTCTGAATGGTATACGGATCAGGAAGTATCTCGTTGGCACATTTGGGACGACTTGGCTAGGGATTTTGTCAGGCAGTTTCAATATAACATCGACATTGCCCCCGACAGGAATTCATTGTCAAATCTAAAGAAGAAGCCTTCGGAGAGCATCCGAGAATATGCTGTCAAATGGCGCGAACAAGCAGCCAGAGTCAAACCTCCCATGGATGAAACAGAAATGGTCAGCATTTTCCTTCAAGCTCAAGAGGCTGATTATTATCAAAACATGATGTCTGCAATGGGAAAGCCGTTTGCTGAAGCCATCAAAATCGGTGAAATGGTGGAAAATGGTTTAAAAACAGGACGAATCTTGAGTCAGTCTACTATAAGGGCCACCTCCCAAGCAATCCAAGGCGGGTCTGGAGGAGGAGCAAACCGAAAGAAGAAGGAAGAAGCAACAATGACAACTTCGAGTGTAAGAAAACCCCATCCGTCCAGATTTCATTTCTCTGAAAGACCCCCGCAACACTACTACCCCCATCAAGATGCGGCCTATGCTATGAACCTTCACCCCTACACAGTAATGAATGCACAACCATATATTAGGCCACAACAACAATTTCACCAAAAACGAGCTCAATTTCCAAGAAATCAACCTCCTCACCAAGCTCAGTATAATCCCCGACCTCCACAAAATAATCTCCCCTACAACGCCCGCACTCGAGAGCCGCCCAGGAAAATGGACTTCACACCTATTGGTGAATCATATTCCAACCTTTTCCCCAAATTGGTCCAAATGGGTTTGTTACAACCCGTACCCCCAAATAGGCAAAACCCAGAGTCACCCTCTTACCAACCTGGTGCCCGATGTGCCTATCATTCTGGAGTGGAAGGACATGATACTGAGAGCTGTTGGACTTTGAAAAGGGTTGTTGAAAACCTTATAGAACAAAGGCGAATAGTGTTAAAGGACGAAGACATTCCTAATGTGACCAACAATCCGTTACCGGCTCACAATAATGGACCAATTATTGGGATGATCTGCGAAGATAAAGAGTTTGATCCTGTCTTGAAAGCCATCATTGCAATCGCCGACATTGAGAAAGAGCCCAAGATGTATGCAAAGCAAGAAAAGGTGGAAAAAAAGAATAAAAACCCTCCTCAAAACAAAGAAAAAGCAGTGGAAACAAAAATTGAGGTAGTACCCTCGAAAGATACTGTCCTTTATGTACCCCGAGGTTCGAAGAAAGGACAAGTGACATTGAGCCCTCCAAGAAGGTTTGAGCTGAACAAAGGATCTAAGATGTATATGCCCAAAGGGACCTATGCGAAACGGGGGCCAATAATTTCACCAAGGCTGAATGAGCCCGTGATTATTGGACGCTCGCCGCAGAGGCCCATGACAGATCCTACTACCGTCCCATGGAATTATAACAAGATGGTAGTAACTTACAAAGGAAAAGAAATCCTGGAAGAAGTGAATGAAACTAACCCAACTGAGAAATACTTCAACCTGGAGGAGTTGAATGATTCTATAAAGAAGCGTTTCCCACTCAAGAAACCGGTTAGCGCCGAGGAAGCGGAAGAGTTTTGGTCAGGTCTCGTTGTGGTCTCTATTGATGAATTCAACTGAGCATCAAAAAGTGTTGATCAAGACCCTCAACGAAGCTTACGTCCCAATTGAAACTACCGTGGAACAGCTAGAAAGGATGGCAGAAAGATTTTTCATGATCAATCAAATTTCCTTCAGCAAAAATGATCTGCCCCCGGAAGGGGCCGCTCACAACAAGGCCCTCCACCTAACAGTTAAATGTGAAGGGTACTATGTGAAGAGGGCCATGCTGGATGGCGGGTACGGAGTGGATATCTGTCCCCTTTCGACTCTGCAAAGAATGGAGATCGAAACAGGGAGAATCAGGCCCAACAGCGTATGTGTCCGTGCCTTTGACGGCATCAAAAGGGACACCCTAGGTGAGATCGATTTGATTTTGACTATTGGACCTGTGGATTTTGAGGTGACCTTTCAGGTCCTAGATATGGATACTTCTTACAATTTCCTTCTAGGAAGGCCCTGGATTCATGCGACGGAAGCCATACCTTCTACTCTCCACCAGATGGTAAAATTTGTACATGAAAATCAAGAGATTATAGTCCACGGAGAGGATGAGCATTCAATTTAGCGAGACCCGTCGGTTCCATGCCTCGAAGCTAAGGAGGGTAGTGAACACATAGTCTATCAAGTTTTCGAGGTTGTGGTCGCAGACCAATGCGAAGAAGGAAGCCCCTACCCTCAACCTTTTCTCTCAAAAGCGTCAGTTATGGTTGCCAAGGAAATGATCAGGCATGGTTATAAACTGGGAAAGGGACTCGGGGCATCATTGCAAGGTATCACCGAACCTATCACATTACCTGCCGCCGAAAAGTTCTTCGGTATTGGTTTTTACGCCGAAAAAGCTGACGTGATGTGGGCAAACCAACGGAAGAGCAATGGTTGGGTATTATCTCAGCCAATTCCCCATCTTTACAGAACATTCGTCAAACCCAAGTACAATGAAGAAAGAGAGGATAAGACCTTCACGACCGAGGAAATTGAAGAAATCTGTGAGGTTATGAGGCAAATGCTGTACGAAACCCATATGGTTCAGCCAGGAGAAGGCTCGAGCACCGCTGAGGTGCTTTACATGGGGCCCAATGCCAAATTGCAAAACTGGAAGGCTACTCCGTTTCCGATCAAGCGGGAATCCTGGTAGACCAGTCTTGCCACCTTTTCTGCATCACGAGTTATTTTGGGGTGTAACTCGAATGATTTCCTTTTAGTTTCCTGTCTTTAAATTCTGATGTAAACCCTATTATCTTCAAAATTCAATGAAATGAAATAAATATTTTATCTTTTATCTTATTTATTCTCTCTGATTTTTTTTTTATTTTTCTGTTTTATTTCTTTCAGTTCTAATAATGCGGCTTTAAATAACATGACATGCTTGCGAACTTCATGCCCGGATCCGAACATACGGTCTAACTGCGAAATAATGAACCAAGAAATGGAATACGACGAAGAGGAGGCTTTTAAGGAAATAAATCGAGAATTGGAACACTTTCAGAACAAACCTAAGCCGAATCTGAATGACACCGAACCAGTTAATTTGGGAACTCCTGAGGAAATCCGAGAGACCAAAATAAGCATTCACACGGACGAGAAAACGCGAGACGCGATAGTTCAACTCCTTGTTGAATTTAAAGATGTGTTTGCTTGGTCATATGATGACATGCCAGTATTAAGCGTTGATCTAGTGGTGCATAAATTGCCAATTCACCCTGATTGTCCTCCAGTTCAACAAAAGCAAAGAAAGTTCAAAACTGATGTCAGTGACAAGATTAAAGAACAAATCACCAAGCAGCTGAAAACGGGAGTAATTCGGGTAATCCAGTATACCACGTGGTTAGCGAATGTAGTTCCAGTGCCGAAAAAAGATGGGAAGACTCGGGTCTGTGTGGATTATCAAGATTTGAACAGAGCGAGTCCCAAAGACAATTTCCCATTGCCCAACATCCACATCCTTGTTGATAATTGCGCCAAACATGAGATCCAGTCTTTCGTAGATTGTTATGCTGGATATCATCAGGTGTTGATGGATGAAGAAGACGCTGAGAAGACTGCATTCACTACACCATGGGGCACTTACTGTTGCCGGGTTATGCCATTCGGTCTGAAGAATGCTGGGGCAACTTACATGAGAGCCATGACTGCCATTTTTCATGACATGATGCATCAAGAAATAGAGGTGTATGTGGATGATGTGATAATCAAGTCCAGGACTTGAGACAATCATATCCAAGACTTGAGGAAATTCTTCGAGAGACTGAGAAAGTACGACTTGAAGCTGAACCCGGCCAAATGCGCCTTCGGAGTCCCATCAGGCAAGCTTTTGGGTTTCATAGTAAGCAGGAGAGCTATAGAGTTAGATCCAACAAAGATTAAATCTATTAGAGATCTACCTCCCCCAAGAACGAAGAAAGACGTGATGAGTCTGTTGGGCTGGCTAAACTATATCAGTCGATTCATTGCCCAGCTAACTAGCACGTGTGAGCCCATATTTAAGCTATTAAGGAAGGATGCAGTGATCAAATGGACGGCTGAATGTCAAGAAGCTTTTGACAAGATCAAAGAATATCTTTTAAATCCCCCAGTTTTGGTCCCGCCAGAGCCAGAGAGACCCCTGTTCTTGTATCTGACAGTCTTGGAAAATTCTTTCGATTGCGTCCTCGGGCAACATGACATAATCGGTAAGAAGGAACAGGCGATCTACTACTTGAGAAGGAAATTTACCGGCTACGAGGCCAAGTACACTATGCAGGAAAGAACGTGTTGTGCTTTAACGTGGGTTGCTCAAAAATTGAGACATTATCTTCAAACTCACACTACTTACCTCATAAGCAGGTTGGATCCTTTGAAGTATATATTTCAGAAACCAATGCCTACTGGAAGACTGGCCAAGTGGCAAATCTTGCTTACTGAATTTGACATAGTCTATGTCACCCGTACGGCAATGAAAGCCCAGGCATTAGCAGATCATTTGGCCGAAAATCCGGTTGATGAGGAATACCAGCCATTGAGTACTTATTTTCCAGATGAAGAAATAAATACCATAGAAGTGGTCTCGGAAAATGCTCACATTTGGAAGATGTTCTTTGATGGGGCCGTAAATGCCAAAGGTGTAGGAATAAGGGCAATCTTGATCTCACCTGCTGGTCAACATTATCCGGCTACAGCTAGGCTTCGTTTCTTTTGCACGAACAATACAACTGAATATGAAGCCTGCATCATCGGCATGAATATGGCGATTGATCAAGATGTTGGGGATTTGTTGATTATGGGGGATTCTGATTTGATTATCCGGCAAGCCCAGGGTGAATGGGAAACTCGAGATGTCAAGCTTATTCCTTACCGGCAGCACGTAGAGGATCTCAGCAAGCGGTTCAGATCAGTAGAGTTCAGGTATATCCCGCGATGTCACAATGAATTAGCCGATGCACTTTCCACTTTAGCTTCAATGTTACCTTATCCAGGCAACGCCCACATCGATACCTTGGAAATCCAAATCAGGGAAAGACATGGTTACTGCAACGCCATCGAGGCAGGACCAAGTATCCAGCCATGGTACCAGGATGTTAAGAGGTTCTTGAAAACACAAGAATACCCTGAACATGCTACTGGAGATCAGAAGAGAACTATTAGGCGGCATGCAAGTGGATTCTTTTTGAGCGGTGAGATATTGTATAAAAGAACCCCTGATCTCAACTTATTAAGATGTGTTGACGCCGAAGAAGCAGGCAGGATCATGCATGAAGTACATGCAGGGGTGTGTGGACCTCATATGAACGGGTACGTTTTGGCAAAGAAAATCTTGCGGGCCGGATATTATTGGATGACCATGGAAAAGGATTGTTTCAGCTTCGTTCGAAAGTATCATCAATGTCAGGTGCATGGAGATCTCATTCACGCACCTCCCACAGAACTGCATCTCATGTCTGCACCTTGGCCATTTGTTGCCTGGGGTATGGATGTCATTGGTCCGATTGAGCCCAAAGCTTCAAATGGACACAGATTCATATTGGTCGCTATCGACTACTTCACAAAATGGGTCGAGGCTGTCACTCTCAAATTAGTCACTAAGAAAGCCGTGGTGGATTTCATACATTCAAATCTTATCTGTCGTTTCGGTATTCCTGCAACTATAATCACAGATAATGCAGCAAACCTGAATAGTCATTTGATGGAGGATGTGTGTGAACAATTCAAAATAACGCATAGGAATTCCACTCCTTATCGGCCCAAAGCCAACGGCGCTGTTGAAGCAGCGAACAAAAACATCAAAAAGATTTTGAGGAAGACAACCCAGAATTCCAGACAATGGCATGAGCAGTTACCTTTCGCCCTGCTTGGATATCGCACTACAGTACGCACCTCAGTAGGGGCAACCCCATACTTGTTGGTTTACGGGACCGAGGCTGTAATACCGGCAGAGGTAGAAATCCCTTCTCTCCGGATCATTGTTGAAGCTGAAATTGAAGACAGTGAGTGGGTCAAAACCCGTTTGGAACAGTTAACGCTGATCGATGAAAATCGAATGGCTACGGTTTGTCATGGGCAATTGTACCAACAAAGAATGGCTCGTGCTTACAACAAGAAAGTGCGACCCAGGAATTTTGAAGTAGGTCAACTGGTATTAAGGCGCATTCTTCCACATCACCAGGAAGCGAAAGGAAAATTTGATCCTAATTGGAAAGGTCCATACATCATCAGGAAGATATTGCCCACGGGAGCATTATATCTAGGTGATATTAAAGGAAAAGATCCCGACACAGCCATGAATGCAGATGCAGTAAAAAGATACTATGTTTGAACTTGCTCTGACGATGTTTTTGCACATTTGAGAGGACGAAGGCTTTCATTCCCGCTACCCAAACACTCAAATCCTTTGCTAACCCTTTGAGCCATTTACCTTTCTTTCATTACCCTCTTTGGAACCCGGAAATGAAGTTCTAAAAAAAAAACAAAATTTCTTGAACTACGTTTGACTTGATTCCGAAAGGATACGTAGGCAACCTCTCTATGGGGTTCAGTCACACCAAAACCAAAATATAATTCTCCCCAAAAAAGTTAAACTGGGCAGACGTTATAATAATTCGGCGATAATCCCGCCTGGACGGTTCCAAAGTTGTAATTCGATCCAAGTTCTTTTGACCCCAAACATGTTACAAGTCCTTCTGATCAATCGGCAAAAGTTTCTTCAAAATCAAAAAGGTGCAGTTGCTCAGATCTGACACAGTCAGGATGAGAGAATCAAAATGAGAGAGTCTTATTGGTGAAAACCTATGGGCACCATAAGGCGATGGCGAGTAGAGAAATCAAAATGAGAGAGTCTTGTCAGTGAAAACTCATGACGAGCACTATAAGGCGACGGTGAGAAAAGAAATGAAAGAGGTCGGCTAGCGAAAACTCACAAAGAGCGCTGTCGGCCGAAAGAGGATTTCACCATAGAAGGTTCTGGCAAGGTTCCCTGGTTTGGAAATATAGATTCGTTTGGTTCGTGAGAAAATGTAGGTTCGTGAGAGTCGGGCATCCAGTCCAAAAAGCAGGTTATGTCAATTTAAAGCCAGCATGGACCAAGATAAGTCTTTCTTCTCCCAAAAAAGACGCTTTTTTTTTTTTTTTTAAATTCATTTTTTTCTCGTTCTTTGTTTACTTTTCTTTGGATTCCTTTTCGGTTTAACCCTAAGCCCCAAAACATGCTAGAAAGAAAAGGTGGAAGGACCGGTTTCATAGGGCTTTGTTTGGCAAGAGGTGGAGAACATACCCAGCCTCAGTGATGCGTCAGTCCAATCCCGACTGATCATGGCGTTTGATTACCTCAAAATCCCCAAGCAGAGTGAGACGGAAGAAACAGAGCCGTACACGCACAAATCAGCGTGAAATCCTGAAATATTGAGTCTTATCAGTTTGAAAGGAGGTTGCCTTGGAAGCCAATCAATGGTGAATTTTCTCAAAACAAGCTTGGGACCAAGAAAAACAATGAAGGCCACAAAACCGACCACAATTTCAAACTGACAATTTTTCTTTGTTTAGGAAAATTGAGACAGGTGCGATCCAAAGCAACCGTGCAAGAAGCAGGTGTAGCCCAAAAAAGAAATGAAGTGCACGAGCGTTGAAACAACTTTGCAGCAAGAAAACGACCAAAAGGAAGTTTACCCAGAATTCTTTCATACATTTTGATAAATAAAAGGGCATAACCCGTGGACCTCCCTGGCATAACCCAGGGACCTCTTTCCCTTTTTCGGCATAACCCGATGATTTCCCTGGCATAACCCAGGAACCTCTTTGAATTTCCCGGCATAACCCGTGGACCTCCCTGGCATAACCCAGGGACCTCTTTCCCTTTTTCGGCATAACCCGATGATTTCCCCGGCATAACCCGAGGACTTTCTCCCTTTTCCGGCAAAACCCGATGACTTCCCCGGTATAACCCGAGGACTCTGTCCCTTTCCCGGCATAACCCGTGAACCTCCCTGGCATAACCCAGGGACCTCTTTCCCTTTTTCGGCATAACCCGATGATTTCCCCGGTATAAACCGAGAACTCTTTTTCTTTCCCGGCATAACCCGATGACTTCCCCGGCATAACCCGAGGACTCTCTCCCTTTTCCGGCATAACCCGATGACTTTTCCGGCATAACCCGAGGACTCTTTTCCTTTCCCGGCATAACCCGATGACTTCCCCGGCAAAACCCGTGGACCTCCCTGGCATAACCCAGAAACCTCTTTTCCTTTTCCGGTATAACCCGATGACTTCCCCGGCATAACCCGAGTACTCTTTTCCTTTCCCGGCATAACCCGATGACTTCCCCGGCATAACCCGTGGACCTCCCTGGCATAACCTAGGGACCTTTTTGAATTTTCCGGCATAACCCGTGGACCTCCCTGGCATAACCCAGGGACCACTTTTCCGGCATAACCCGATGAATCTTCCCGGCATAACCCGTGGACCCTTTCCAGCATAACCTGGTAATTCTCCCAATTTAGGGCTCCGATCCCTAAGTTGAACAGGTTTCTATATAGTCAGCATTAGGGCTCTAATCCCTGAACTGAGCGTTTGTTTTTCTGTTAGCCTACATTAGGGCTCCAATCCCTGAGTTGAGCAACCTTCCTCTAGCCAACATTAGAGATCCAATCCCTGAGTTGTGCACTTTTACCTTTTGCGACATTAGGGCTCCAATCCTTGAGTTGCGCTTTGTAGACTAGGGTTTTTTCCAATTCCCTCATCAGTGCTGTAAATTTTCATGACAATTAACTCACGAAATTTTCCTAGTGAAACTGGGGCAGAAATTTCGTTCGTTTGTTTTGTTGTCTCAGCAGGTCTGACCCTGAGGTGCATGGATCGAGACGACCTACGGGGTGAGTCTCAATCCAGAATAAAGAAAAGAACAAAAGAACAAAAGAAAAAAAGAAGATGTTCCCACATATTGGAACAAACAAAGGGCAGGTCGCTCAAAAAATTGGATCAAATTCCCGAGCTCCGCCAATCCCGTTTCATTCAATACTGCAGAAATAAACAAATGCCTACAACTTGCGAGCATCAAGATTCGGATCGAAGTCTACAAGCAGAATTAGCTGAGACCCAAGATCAAGTTGCAAAAGAATTATAGATAGGAATCTTGTAACTAGCGGTTGACAGACATAAGTAGGTAGTTCAGTTTCAATTTCCTTTGGTTGTAATAAGGAGGTCAGTAAAGTAGTAGTGGCAACAACAACAACAGTAACAGCAAGCATTGCAATCCCATGGTAGTCCCAGCTACCAAAATTTCCCGAACTACATTGACCTGATTCCTGTTTAGCCTAGGATATGTAGGAAACCTTTAAAGCAAAGGTTCGGTCAAATGTTTTTCAAAAAAAAAATGCTTCACACGGAGTACTCGGATGGGCAAAAATCGCTCGCTTTATCTTTGCACGAAAACCCTTCATGTCTCTGGGCAAAGAGGGGCAGCTGTAAGCACGTGATATTTGCCCTATATGAGAATTACTCCCAAAAATTCAAAAATAAAATGATTTTTCTTTGGCGTGCAATTTTGTGATATTTTGAATAATTATTTGTATTTGTCTGTGCGTGTTTATTTGCTAAATTAATAAAAATACAAAAATATGTCGCATTTTGCATATAGGATTTAATTCTACAATTGTTAGTAATTAGATGTGTTTTACAAAAATTTAAAAAATTACAAAAAATAGGCATCGTTTGCATTTTTAGCATTTAATGTCCAAATATACAATTTTATGCTTAATTATTATTTAATTGTGCGTTAATTGATATTGGGAGTTAATTTGCGCTTTTATAACTTAATTTAGTTCTTAATAATAGTTTAAGTATTTTTATAATTTAGTTTTAGAAAAATAAAAGAAGAAAAGAGAGCGAAAATATAAAGAAAGTAGGAATTGGGCCTCTTCTTCGATTTCAAGCCACAGGCCCAAAAAATGGCCCAACCTTCCCTATGACCCAGTCCATTTCGAACTGGGTCGACCCAGTCCATAACCCAACACCCCTATTATTGTACAAACAAAATAAAACAAAAAAAAAGTAAGAAAACCCTAAAAATGCCTAAAGCATCCGCCCCCCTATTCTCCTTCTTCTTCCTCAAAACTCCAAAGCACAACCATGGCTGCCCTTGACCCCACTCCCTCTCGTCCAAACACCATCAACAAACAGTTCGTCATGACCAAATGACCCCAAGAACCATAGCTACTGCTGTCCGCGTAGCTGTCTCTGCGTCGTCACTTCATCTTCTTCGTCCTTCGTCAAGCTCGAGCTTGAGCTCGACATCCATGGCTGCCCAGCTCCACCAAGCAGTCCGCCATTGCCTTCGTCAACTACCAGCTTCCCCCTCGTCGTCACTGTCCAGTCGACGACCAAACAACCACCAAACGCCACTGCCCATACGAACCCTCGCACCCCCAATGCTCGAACCATCGGACCCCCCCTGTCGAGTAGCAGCTGTTGATGCTGCTGCTGCGTCACGTTCTTCTCCGGCAAAAACCCAAAAAACGAACAAGAACCCGTCGCCTCCAGCTGCCTCCCCGTCATCGTCACGACCCAATTCTGTCGCGTCTCCGCTGTTTCCATTGGCCAAGCTCATCGTCCAGTTTGAAGCCCCGTCCCCAGCTGTTGCGTCTCCGCTGTCCGTCGACCTCTCATATGGGTTTGTACTGAAACCTCGTCGTCCACGGATGCTTTTACTGCTTCACTTCTGCCGCGCCAACTGCCGGTTTAGCTTCGGCGTGGTTTTCAGTTGTCAACCGCCGATATTGCTTCGTAGGTTCATGTTCGTCGTCGTCTGCTCGTGTTCGCCATCGTTGGTTTGAGCTTTGGTCGAGGCTCGTCAAGTTCGTTGTTTGTTTGATCGTTGTTCGTCGTTTCGATCCGGTTAGTAGTTTTTTTTTTAGTTTTATTTTGTCCGTATTTTGTTTTGATATTTTCGAATCTAAAATCGGCAAATGTTTGTTTTGTTTATCGTTTGAATTAATCTTTAGTTCATGTTCATGTGTTGTTTGTTAAATTAATTTTTCAGATTTCAAATGAAAGATTAATTAATTGTTTTCATGTTTATTTCATGTTTGTATTATTGTTTAAGTGAATATTTGTTAGTTTAATATTAGTTAGATACAAATTGAAGTTTAATTAATTGTTTCTTCAATTTGTTTAATGTATTTTATGTATTTTTCGGAAATTGTTAATATTGTTAAGTTCAAGTTTAAATTCATAATTGTTTCTTCTTAGGTTTTGTTTTGTCATTTGCCTAAAAGAATTTAGTTGTAATAAGGGAAGTATGTTGGTTTTAATCATTTGAATCCGTCGTTTTTATTTTTAGATTTAATTCATGTTCATATTATGTTTGTTGATCTTGAATCCGAAATTTGTATAGTTTGATTTTTTGTTTATCATTTATGATTATCTCTTGAATTTGTCTCATAATCTTGTTTAAGTTTGATATAGGAATTGTTGGTTGTAATGTTGTTATGGTTGATTTTGAGTTCAATATTATTGAATTTAGAAATCTAAATATACTTGTTTGATTGTTGTTGTTGTTTAAATCCGAAAATAGGTTTGTTGTTGCTAAAAATGTTGTTCAATCAAATTTTAGTTGTTCTTGGTTGTTCAATTTGTGTTCATATGATTTGTGGATTGAAATCATGTTCATGTGATTTGTTGTTGAAATGTTGAAGAAATCATGTTCATGAAATTTGTTGTTTGAACATTATTAGAAATTAATCATATTGTCTATATTTTGGTTAAGTTTGATTAATTGATGTGTTATAGCTGATGGGTAGTTTGGTAATTCATAGTACTTTCGGGGGTAAAATAGTAATTTGTAATAGGGTCGGAGGGGTAGTTTAGGAATTATACATTTTGTAATTGTTTATATGAAGCATGGGGGACAAAATGAAATGGGGTAGGTTGTGATATAGTTGTTTAATATAAAGGGGGGACAAGATAAAATTTAGTGGGGGGAATCTTGCATTTATTTATGTTAGGCATGGGGGACAAAATATAATGAGGGGGTGTGATATATTTATTTAATGTAATGGGGATGAGTGGAAGATAATGGGTTTGGTAGAGAAAATGGGTTGATTTTAATTGATTAAAAGATTTATGGGTTGGAGGATATATAGAGAGGTCTTGAATCAGATTTTGGAGAGAGAGAAAAAATTTAAGAGAAAAGAAATTCCGAAAAAAAAATACTAAGACTTTAGAAAAACAAAAAGAAAAACATTCTGGAAATTCAAAAGAAGAAGAATATACACCTGATATATAGTCCAAATATTCTGAGATACGGATTGAGAAATTAAGGGTTAAACACTAACTAGTCTTTCAAAAATCTGAAAAAAGTTTCCCTTTGCTTCTGTCCGTTGGTTGTTGTTGATTCTGGATTTTGTCTTGATTTTAAAATCTGTCACTAAGTTTCTCATCGCTGGTTGTTACTAGTTGCTGGGATTGCTGTTGTTGTATGCTACTGAATTTCTGCTGATCTCTCACTTTTCTTTTGCTTCCAATATCAGGTACACAATTGACACGCTGATTATTGTAAACTGAAACAGGAAGCATGAATACGAAAAAATGAAGAATTGAAGTTCTAAATTTATTTTGAATTATATTCTTAATTTTATTTGTATATATAAATTATTTAGCTTACAAAAATTGGAATCATGTAGCTATTTAATGTATATATAGTGGAACATCCAACGATAGCTTAACGGATGAACTATCTATATATTGCTTAAAAATAAATAAATGGTGTAGTAACTCCGTCTAAGTTAAAAATCAAACGAATAGACCATTTCGGAACTTGTAAGAAAATTGTTTAGTTAAATAATATTGGTTAATTCCAGCATGTAATTGTTTTAGGATTAAAATTAGATTGCCAAGTAAATAAATAAATGGTGTAGTAACTCCGTCTAAGTTAAAAATCAAACGAATAGACCATTTCGGAACTTGTAAGAAAATTGTTTAGTTAAATAATATTGGTTAATTCCAGCATGTAATTGTTTTAGATTAAAATTAGATTGCCAAGTAAATAAATAAATGGTGTAGTAACTCCGTCTAAGTTAAAAATCAAACGAATAGACCATTTCGGAACTTGTAAGAAAATTGTTTAGTTAAATAATATTGGTTAATTCCAGCATGTAATTGTTTTAGGATTAAAATTAGATTGCCAAGTTTTTTTTTATTTTTGACAAACTGAGAACATGCCTAGTATAATATAATTAGGTAGTAATACGTGAGCTTGTGCCCGTATTGGCAACGGACTGCTTTGCTTGTATCATTTTTCAGAATTTACGAATCATATTCGAAACTCAACTATAACAACTCAAGCATGTAAATAAATTAAGACCTTTTCTCTTTCATTTTTGTAGAGATAATTTTTATAGAAAATGTAGGCATTTTAGGATTATCCTGATAAAAATAAATGAGATGAGCCTCGCCAAATAAAACGCGCAAATTGCGGGGCCCTCGATAAATGTTTAATTAAAATTACTTAGACTTCGGGATGAGCTGTTTAGCAAAATTCCACGGCCTTACCCAGAAATAATAATACGATAATTGCTTCAGGCGTGCATTTTAATAATCTTACCTTCTTAAATTCGGGTGCGCATTTATGTGACCCAAGTCCAAATCTCAACGGAGTCGGAATGTATTAACAACCATGGGCGCATTGATTGTGACATGGTTCGAAATGCATTTTTACAATGTTGCAATTCCATAAAAAAATAAATAATAATAAAAGTGATTTTAAACTTAATGAAAGCACATAAGTAATAACATGTAATAAATTAGATATCTAGCTATTATAACAATTTAAGCGACCGTGCTAGAACCACGGGATTCGAGGGCGCCTAACACCTTCCCTCGGGTCAACAGAATTCCTTACTTAGAATTTCTGGTTCGCAGACTTCATTTGGAAAGTCGAATATTTTCCTCGATTTGGGATTTAAGATAAACCGGTGACTTGGGACGCCAAAAGCCAAACCTTTCCCAAGTGGCGACTCTGAATTAAATAAATAATCCCATTTCGAATATTGTCACTTAAATTGGAAAAACTCCCTCGCGCATTCAACCCTTCGGGGCGGGCGCGCAAAAAGGAGGTGTGACAGCTCTGGCGACTCCGCTGGGGAAGGAACCCAGAATTTCTGGTTCAGGGTTCAAGAATTCGAGCTTAGAATAATGGTTATATTTGGCTTTATCATCTGATCTTTATTACATGTTTTGGCATAACGTGCTAAATGTTGTCTTTTACCGCTTTGATATTATCTGAACTGTATATAAACTGTGCTGAAACCCCTCTCTTCTTACCTCCGGGGAGAAGCTCGCTGGTCGAGACTCCCCATTCTGTTAGTGTCAATACCTGAAATAAGAAAGAGGCCGGACAAGTTACAAAGCCGGACGATCTCGCGGGTCCCCGGTACGTAGCCCCCTCCTCGACTCGAGTTGTCCGCTCGGGTACACAGTCTAGAACATATACCCAGGTTATAAACCTAGTATAACGAAACTTCATGCCGGATCCCTAGTAGGAACGCTTATTTGCATCATGTTGCATTTGACGTAGGGGACTCAACACAGGGGTTGGGTCCGTCTAGGACAGGCAACCTGAAATGAAAAGACCATCCTGCTGCATCCCGTTTGTGGGCGCATTTATTTGCTTCAGATCTGCGTGCTGACCGGTTTCTAAAAAAAAATCCAAAAAAAAAAAGAAAAAAAATTAGCAGCGTAGGGAGATAATTACTTATTTTGGAAAAGATAAAATCAATGTCCAAGTAGTGTCAAAACCTCACCGGAATTTTCTAAAAAAAAACAAGGTGAAAACAAAATTTGTCTTTTAGTTTGATTTATATATATAAAAAAAACATATAAAAAAAATTCCTTTTAATCACTTTCAAAATCCAAAAACGGGTATATATTTAAAAGTAAAAAAAAAAAAAAAATTCAAAATTCAAAAAATATATTGTTCCCATTTGTAGTATCTCTTTAAAAGATTTTCGAAATTTCAAAAAAAAAAAGGTGAAAAGAAGTTTAAAATTCATAAATATTTCCTTAAAAAAAAACAAAACAAAATTAAAAAAATATATATAAAATATAAAAAAAATCCAGAAAAATACTTTTTCTCCTTTCCTTTAAAAGATTGTAGTCCAAAGGGGTTTAGTTTATTTTTACTCTACGCCTGATCGGCCCGAACTGCGCCGGTTTGATTTTCGCAGGGTGCGAGATACGTAGGCAACCCTTATCGGGTCCAACCTCCTCTTTTCAAAATAGCCAAAATGTTTGAATTTTAATTTCGTCATGAATGAGTCGGGTGATGCCGTTTCGTCAAAGATAGCCGAATGTTTCCCAAAGGGACGCCGGAAGGCTGACTTTGCACAAACGGCCATTATTGGTCATTTTTATTTCTTTTGACCAAATTGCCCAACGGCCTTAGAACCCTCGTCCCTGAGGCTCTGTGAGGCCATGTTCCCCATGTTGTTCTCATTACTACTAAAGAGTCATAAATAAATCAAGTGATTGTTTTGTCAAAAATAGCCAAATGTTCCCGCAAGGGACGACGGAAGGTTGATTTTGCATAAAACGGTCACTTTCGGTCGTCTTTTAGAGTTTTTGATCGGTTGACCCTCACAGCCTTAAGATCTTCATCCCCAAAGTGCTGAAAGGCTGTGTTCGAAAATTTGATCTTCTTTTTTAGAAAGAATATAGTCAAAATATTTTTGAGTCAAGTCATTTTTGCTTAAAGTCACCTTAATAAATGTGCAGGATGAGCACAATGCAAAATGAGCATTTTTCGATAATGACTAAAATCCTTGTCAAGTTACGGCTATGGTGGAATGATCTAGGTCTTGAAGGACAAGATGAAGTCAAGAAATATCTGAAAGGTCTCACGGGTTTACTGGAAATCCAGCCTCGGGGAGATATCATAAGAGCTTTGGTCACTTACTGGGACCCAGCGCACAATGTTTTCCACTTCTCCGATTTTGAACTCACCCCAACTCTGGAGGAAATGGCTGGGTACATCGGAAATGCTGAACTTCCATTAAGGCTAAGATACCTGGTCGCCCCAAGAGCTGTCACGGTGCATCGATTTCTAGACTCACTAAAAATACCCAGGACGGTCTATAACCCAGATTTGGCCGCCGGTTTCTGTAATCCATGCTTCATATACGACAGGTATGGTCATGTAGGAGGATTCAACAAGCTATGCAGCAAAGGAAGTCGTCAGAAGTGGGATAAGCACAGACGGGTGGCTTTCATGATAACATTTTTGGGCCTTCTGGTATTTCCGAGGAAAGATGGGAATATTGATCTGAAAATATCCGGGGTCGTCAGTACTTTGCTCACACAAAGTGACAGTACTCTCGCACCTATGGTGGTATCTGACATTTTTCGAGCTCTCACAGCTTGTAAAGCTGGGGGAAATTTCTTCGAAGTTTGTAACTTGCTCCTACAAATGTGGATGACCGAGCACCTCTGTCATGGTTCCAAGATTTTGAGCCGTGGTTCCCCGGAAAAGACTTGCATAGAAGAGTTTTATACGAGAACCAAAGAGATCAGTCTACCCAAAGGAGTTATGGCATGGACTTCATTCTTTCAAGCTCTTACTGCCAGCCAAATACAGTGGACACTGGGATGGTTGCCTGTTGATGAGATCATATATATGCCAGCAACTAGAACTCATTTCCTACTGATGGGACTTAAGAGCATTCAACCTTACGCGCCCTGCCGAGTCTTGAGACAACTCGAAAGATATCAGATAGTGCCACACGAGGAAGATCTTAGTGCTCAAACAATTGAGATAAGCCCTGATGGACAATTTCCTGAAGCAAAAATCCGCCAGATCTGGAACGAATGTCAATATTTGAAAGCAGATACTTGTGTGCAAGATCCGGCCAAAAGTGAAATGGCACCAGGTTACCTTGCATGGTACAGAAGAGAACTCGAACACGAAAGGCTGGCTAAAAGACCCCACATCTTGAATTTCGCCGAGTCATCGCAAAAGCAGTGGGATTGGTTGGCAAAAGAAAGAGGTTATCGTACCGAAATCAGCAAGTTGAAGCAACAAGTGGAAGGTCTAAAATATGAGCACAACGTGCAAATTGCTACCGATCTGGGAGAAAAGAACAAGTTGGCTCAGGAAAACGAGATGCTCAAGGCCCGGATAAAACAAATGAGGTTAGATGTTGATAACCAACAAAGGAGTCGGTACTTACAGCTCGAGGCACACTGGGCAAGAAGGACAGAAAAACGTAATCGGCACTTACAGCAGTTGGAAAGGGATCACGAGCGAACCATTGCCAATTTGAAGGAAAAGGTGGACAGAGCGTTTGAGCAAACCCGAACCCTAGGAGTTGAAAATAGACATTGCCGCAAGCTTTTAGCCCAGATGGAAGTAGAAATTCGGCAGTGGCAAAATCAATGCCTCCAGGATTCTCGGGTTATGACAGCCCGTAATGATCAAATTGAGCACTTACTCAAATAGAAGAGGCGAACCAGGTATAAGATTAGGACCATTGCCCATGCCATCATCAGAAGATGTCTACGGTGTGAAAACATGACCACCATTACCGTTCTCTCGGCAGTGATGGTGTATGTCAAGCAAACCATGCATGAGCTGGAACAACTTGAAAGGGATCTCACACCTAAGACCTTGGCGAGGCCGAACGATGCCCCCCGGGCGCCAATTCTCGAAACCTTGATGTATTCATAGGTCGAGTCTGTATCTTAGCATCTTCTGTCCGTCTTTTCGCATCAGGGTGTATTAGTTTGTTTGAGTCTGCATTTGTTTTCAAGGTTTGTTTATTTTCCCTTTTTTCAAATGTTGGTTGTAATAGATTGCTTCAAGTAATCAAATGTGTGCTTCTTTTACACTCCTCTATCCCGAACTACGCAAGATCTGATTCACGCGGCATCGTGATACGTAGGCAATCCTCATCGGATCCGGTCACATTTTTAACTGCAAATAATAAAATAAAATAAAAAAACAAAGAAAGAAAAATGGTGATAAATAAAAGAAAAGCCTAAGAAGAAGCCGGAATGACACATGTCTTTGTTGCAAGCATGTAGAAACTCCCCTAACTGTATAGGTGCATCACACCCCAATGTGAGATTACCTGTCTGTTATTTGTTTTACACTAATCGTCATGTTTGCTGATAAGTTCAGGTTCCTAGAAAAGTGGTTTGGTTTTGTGGTAATCTGGCCTCTCATACATACTTCACGAGATCAAAAGGAAACGTTCAGTCACCCGTCGCTAAATCAAGAGGAATTGCTCATATATATTTCACAAGGTCAAAGGGAAATGTCGAAATGTCTTCAGAAATTCCTCTGCCAACGATTCCTATTTCGGAGGAAAGTTCAATCTCAGTCATCCCAACCTCTGAGTCAGCAACTGTCGAGGAAAATAGGATTCTGCGTCTCCGCATGATGGAAATGTGGGACGCCTGGGCCAATGGAAAAGAGCCACCAAGTGCGATCCCTGGATTCCCTAAGCTTTTTCCTAGGGCAAGTGGGACCTCCAACATCCCCACAAGTTATCCAAATACCCCACTGGGATTTCCTACCATCTCAACCTACTTTACTGGAACACCTTCTGAGTCTCGCCCCCAGGTGTTAGCTGCCGGAGCAGTTTCAAACATATTCACTACTCCACCTTGTTCATCCACGGCACAACCTATCTTACCCAGGCCTAACTTCGATTCATCATCCTTCACATTTCAAGCACCACCTCTTCCATTGGAACCTAGTCAGTTCACTACCAACGTTTACCCTCAGCCGTCTCGGTACGAGTTTATCGCAGGACAGGAGAAAGCCGAGAAAACGCATGAACAAGAGGAAATGACCAGAAAAATGAGAAGCATGGAGCAAACTCTCAAAAATATACAGGGTCTGAGCGGGCAAAAAAGTGTATCTTACGCTGACCTGTGCATGTTCCCACATGTACATATGCCCTTGGGTTTCAAAACCCCAAAGTTTGAGAAATATGACGGGCATGGGGACCCCATAGCCCACCTCAAAAGGTACTGCAACCAGTTGCGGGGAGCGGGCGGAAAAGAAGAACTTCTTATGGCTTACTTTGGAGAAACTTTGACTGGCATTGCTTCTGAATGGTATACGGATCAGGAAGTATCTCGTTGGCACATTTGGGACGACTTGGCTAGGGATTTTGTCAGGCAGTTTCAATATAACATCGACATTGCCCCCGACAGGAATTCATTGTCAAATCTAAAGAAGAAGCCTTCGGAGAGCTTCCGAGAATATGCTGTCAAATGGCGCGAACAAGCAGCCAGAGTCAAACCTCCCATGGATGAAACAGAAATGGTCAGCATTTTCCTTCAAGCTCAAGAGACTGATTATTATCAAAACATGATGTCTGCAATGGGAAAGCCGTTTGCTGAAGCCATCAAAATCGGTGAAATGGTGGAAAATGGTTTAAAAACAGGACGAATCTTGAGTCAGTCTGCTATAAGGGCCACCTCCCAAGCAATCCAAGGCGGGTCTGGAGGAGGAGCAAACCGAAAGAAGAAGGAAGAAGAAACAATGGCAACTTCGAGTGTAAGAAAACCCCATCCGTCCAGATTTCATTTCTCTGAAAGACCCCCGCAACACTACTACCCCCATCAAGATGCGGCCTATGCTATGAACCTTCAGCCCTACACAGTAATGAATGCACAACCATATATTAGGCCACAACAACAATTTCACCAAAAACGAGCTCAATTTCCAAGAAATCAACCTCCTCACCAAGCTCAGTATAATCCCCGACCTCCACAAAATAATCTCCCCTACAACGCCCGCACTCGAGAGCCGCCCAGGAAAATGGACTTCACACCTATTGGTGAATCATATTCCAACCTTTTCCCCAAATTGGTCCAAATGGGTTTGTTACAACCCGTACCCCCAAATAGGCAAAACCCAGAGTCACCCTCTTACCAACCTGGTGCCCGATGTGCCTATCATTCTGGAGTGGAAGGACATGATACTGAGAGCTGTTGGACTTTGAAAAGGGTTGTTGAAAAACTTATAGAACAAAGGCGAATAGTGTTAAAGGACGAAGACATTCCTAATGTGACCAACAATCCGTTACCGGCTCACAATAATGGACCAATTATTGGGATGATCTGCGGAGATAAAGAGTTTGATCCTGTCTTGAAAGCCATCATTGCAATCGCCGACATTGAGAAAGAGCCCAAGATGTATGCAAAGCAAGAAAAGGTGGAAAAAAAGAATAAAAACCCTCCTCAAAACACAGAAAAAGCAGTGGAAACAAAAATTGAGGTAGTACCCTCGAAAGATACTGTCCTTTATGTCCCCCGAGGTTCGAAGAAAGGACAAGTGACATTGAGCCCTCCAAGAAGGTTTGAGCTGAACAAATGATCTAAGATGTATATGCCCAAAGGGACCTATGCGAAACGGGGGCCAATAATTTCACCAAGGCTGAATGAGCCCGTGATTATTGGACGCGCGCCGCAGAGGCCCATGACAGATCCTACTACCGTCCCATGGAATTATAACAAGACGGTAGTAACTTACAAAGGAAAAAAAATCCTGGAAGAAGTGAATGAAACTAACCCAACTGAGAAATACTTCAACCTGGAGGAGTTGAATGATTCTACAAAGAAGCGTTTCCCACTCAAGAAACCGGTTAGCGTCGAGGAAGCGGAAGAGTTTTGGTCAGGTCTCGTTGTGGTCTCTATTGATGAATTCAACTGAGCATCAAAAAGTGTTGATCAAGACCCTCAACGAAGCTTACGTCCCAATTGAAACTACCGTGGAACAGCTAGAAAGGATGGCAGAAAGATTTTTCATGATCAATCAAATTTCCTTCAGCAAAAATGATCTGCCCCCGGAAGGGGCCGCTCACAACAAGGCCCTCCACCTAACAGTTAAATATGAAGGGTACTATGTGAAGAGGGCCATGCTGGATGGCGGGTCCGGAGTGGATATCTGTCCCCTTTCGACTCTGCAAAGAATGGAGATCGAAACAGGGAGAATTAGGCCCAACAACGTATGTGTCCGTGCCTTTGACGGCATCAAAAGGGACACCCTAGGTGAGATCGATTTGATTTTGACTATTGGACCTGTGGATTTTGAGGTGACCTTTCAGGTCCTAGATATGGATACTTCTTACAATTTCCTTCTAGGAAGGCCCTGGATTCATGCGACGGAGGCCATACCTTCTACTCTCCACCAGATGGTAAAATTTGTACATGAAAATCAAGAGATTATAGTCCACGGAGAGGATGAGCATTCAATTTATCGAGACCCGTCGGTTCCATGCCTCGAAGCTAAGGAGGGTAGTGAACACATAGTCTATCAAGTTTTCGAGGTTGTGGTCGCAGACCAATGCGAAGAAGGAAGCCCCTACCCTCAACCTTTTCTCTCAAAAGCGTCAGTTATGGTTGCCAAGGAAATGATCAGGCATGGTTATAAACTGGGAAAGGGACTCGGGGCATCATTGCAAGGTATCACCGAACCTATCACATTACCTGCCACCGAAAAGTTCTTCGGTATTGGTTTTTACGCCGAAAAAGCTGACGTAATGTGGGCAAACCAACGGAAGAGCAATGGTTGGGTATTATCTCAGCCAATTCCCCATCTTTACAAAACATTCGTCAAACCCAAGTACAATGAAGAAAGAGAGGATGAGACCTTCACGACCGAGGAAATTGAAGATATCTGTGAGGTTATGAGGAAAATGCTGTACGAAACCCATATGGTTCAGCCAGGAGAAGGCTCGAGCACCGCTGAGGTGCTTTACATGGGGCCCAATGCCAAATTGCAAAACTGGAAGGCTACTCCGTTTCTGATCAAGCGGGAATCCTGGTAGACCAGTCTTGCCACCTTTTCTGCATCACGAGTTATTTTGGGGTGTAACTCGAATGATTTCCTTTTAGTTTCCTGTCCTTAAATTCTGATGTAAACCCTATTATCTTCAAAATTCAATGAAATGAAATAAATATTTCATCTTTTATCTTATTTATTCTCTCTGATTTTTTTTTTATTTTTCTGTTTTATTTTTTTCAGTTCTAATAATGCGGCTTTAAATAACATGACATGCTTGCGGACTTCATGCCCGGATCCGAACATACGGTCTAACTGCGAAATAATGAACCAAGAAATGGAATACGACGAAGAAGAGGCTTTTAAGGAAATAAATCGAGAATTGGAACACTTTGAGAACAAACCTAAGCCGAATCTGAATGACACCGAACCAGTTAATTTGGGAACTCCTGAGGAAATCCGAGAGACCAAAATAAGCATTCACACGGACGAGAAAACGCGAGACGCGATAGTTCAACTCCTTGTTAAATTTAAAGATGTGTTTGCTTGGTAATATGATGACATGCCAGGATTAAGCGTTGATCTAGTGGTGCATAAATTGCCAATTCACCCTGATTGTCCTCCAGTTCAACAAAAGCAAAGAAAGTTCAAAACTGATGTCAGTGACAAGATTAAAGAAGAAATCACCAAGCAGCTGAAAACGGGAGTAATTCGGGTAATCCAGTACACCACGTGGTTAGCGAATGTAGTTCCAGTGCCGAAAAAAGATGGGAAGACTCGGGTCTGTGTGGATTATCAAGATTTGAACAGAGCGAGTCCCAAAGACAATTTCCCATTGCCCAACATCCACATCCTTGTTGATAATTGCGCCAAACATGAGATCCAGTCTTTCGTAGATTGTTACGCTGGATATCATCATGTGTTGATGGATGAAGAAGACGCTGAGAAGACTGCATTCACTACACCATGGGACACTTACTGTTACCGGGTTATGCCATTCGGTCTGAAGAATGCTGGGGCAACTTACATGAGAGCCATGACTGCCATTTTTCATGACATGATGCATCAAGAAATAGAGGTGTATGTGGATGATGTGATAATCAAGTCCAGGACTCTAGACAATCATATCCAAGACTTGAGGAAATTCTTCGAGAGACTGATAAAGTACGACTTGAAGCTGAACCCGGCCAAATGCGCCTTCGGAGTCCCATCAGGCAAGCTTTTGGGTTTCATAGTAAGCAGGAGAGGTATAGAGTTAGATCCAACAAAGATAAAATCTATTAGAGATCTACCTCCCCCAAGAACGAAGAAAGACGTGATGAGTCTGTTGGGCAGGCTAAACTATATCAGTCGATTCATTGCCCAGCTAACTAGCACGTGTGAGCCCATATTTAAGCTATTAAGGAAGGATGCAGTGATCAAATGGACGGCTGAATGTCAAGAAGCTTTTGACAAGATCAAAGAATATCTTTTAAATCCCCCAGTTTTGGTCCCGCCAGAGCCAGAGAGACCCCTGTTCTTGTATCTGACAGTCTTGGAAAATTCTTTCGGTTGCGTCCTCGGGCAACATGACATAATCGGAAAGAAGGAGCAGGCGATCTACTACTTGAGCAAGAAATTTACCGGCTACGAGGCCAAGTACACTCTGCTGGAAAGAACGTGTTGTGCTTTAACGTGGGTTGCTCAAAAATTGAGACATTATCTTCAAACTCACACTACTTACCTCATAAGCAGGTTGGATCCTTTGAAGTATATATTTCAGAAACCAATGCCTACTGGAAGACTGGCCAAGTGACAAATCTTGCTTACTGAATTTGACATAGTCTATGTCACCCGTACGGCAATGAAAGCCCAGGCATTAGCAGATCATTTGGCCGAAAATCCGGTTGATGAGGAATACCAGCCATTGAGTACTTATTTTCCAGATGAAGAAATAAATACCATAGAAGTGGTCTCGGAAAATGCTCACGTTTGGAAGATGTTCTTTGATGGGGCCGTAAATGCCAAAGGTGTAGGAATAGGGGCAATCTTGATCTCACCTGCTGGTCAACATTATCCGGCTACAGCTAGGCTTCGTTTCTTTTGCACGAACAATACAACTGAATATGAAGTCTGCATCATGGGCATGAATATGGCGATTGATCAAGATGTTGGGGATTTGTTGATTATGGGGGATTCTGATTTGATTATCCGGCAAGCCCAGGGTGAATGGGAAACTCGAGATGTCAAGCTTATTCCTTACCGGCAGCACGTAGAGGATCTCAGCAAGCGGTTCAGATCAGTAGAGTTCAGGTATATCCCGCGATGTCACAATGAATTAGCCGATGCACTTGCCACTTTAGCTTCAATGTTACCTTATCCAGGCAACGCCCACATCGATCCCTTGGAAATCCAAATCAGGGAAAGACATGGTTACTGCAACGCCATCGAGGCAGGACCAAGTATCCAGCCATGGTACCAGGATGTTAAGAGGTTCTTGAAAACACAAGAATACCCTGAACATGCTACTGGAGATCAGAAGAGAACTATTAGGCGGCATGCAAGTGGATTCTTTTTGAGCGGTGAGATATTGTATAAAAGAACCCCTGATCTCAACTTATTAAGATGTGTTGACGCCGAAGAAGCAGGCAGGATCATGCATGAAGTACATGCAGGGGTGTGTGGACCTCATATGAACGGGT
This sequence comes from Nicotiana tabacum, assembly GCF_000715075.1. Lineage (NCBI taxonomy): Eukaryota > Viridiplantae > Streptophyta > Magnoliopsida > Solanales > Solanaceae > Nicotiana > Nicotiana tabacum. Next base: position 52,677,224 of record NC_134082.1, read on the forward strand.
ACGTTTTGGCAAAGAAAATCTTGCGGGCCGGATATTATTGGATGACCATGGAAAAGGACTGTTTCAGCTTCGTTCGAAAGTGTCATCAGTGTCAGGTGCATGGAGATCTCATTCACGCACCTCCCACAGAATTGCATCCCATGTCTGCACCTTGGCCATTTGTTGCCTGGGGTATGGATGTCATTGGTCCGATTGAGCCCAAAGTTTCAAATGGACACAGATTCATATTGGTCGCTATCGACTACTTCACAAAATGGGTCGAGGCTGTCACTCTCAAATCAGTCACTAAGAAAGCCGTGGTGGATTTCATACATTCATATCTTATCTGTCGTTTCGATATTCCTGCAACTATAATCACAGATAATGCAGCAAACCTGAATAGTCATTTGATGGAGGATGTGTGTGAACAATTCAAAATAACGCATAGGAATTCCACTCCTTATCGGCCCAAAGCCAACGGCGCTGTTGAAGCAGCGAACAAAAACATCAAAAAGATTTTGAGGAAGACAACCCAGAGTTCCAGACAATGGCATGAGCAGTTACCTTTCGCCCTGCTTGGATATCGCACTACAATACGCACCTCAGTAGGGGCAACCCCATACTTGTTGGTTTACGGGACCGAGGCTGTAATACCGGCAGAGGTAGAAATCCCTTCTCTCCGGATCATTGTTGAAGCTGAAATTGAAGACAGTGAGTGGGTCAAAAACCCGTTTGGAACAGTTAACGCTGATCGATGAAAAGCGAATGGCTGCGGTTTGTCACGGGCAATTGTACCAACAAATAATGGCTCGTGCTTACAACAAGAAAGTGCGACCCAGGAATTTTGAAGTAGGTCAACTGTTATTAAGGCGCATTCTTCCACATCACCAGGAAGCGAAAGGAAAATTTGATCCTAATTGGAAAGGTCCATACATCATCAGGAAGATATTGCCCACGGGAGCATTATATCTAGGTGATATTAAAGGAAAAGATCCCGACACAGCCATGAATGCAGATGCAGTAAAAAGATACTATGTTTGAACTTGCTCTGACGATGTTTTTGCACATTTGAGAGGACGAAGGCTTTCATTCCCGCTACCCAAACACTCAAATCCTTTGCTAACCCTTTGATCCATTTACCTTTCTTTCATTACCCTCTTTGGAACCCGGAAATGAAGTTCTAAAAAAAAAACCAAAATTTCTTGAACTACGTTTGACTTGATTCCGAAAGGATACGTAGGCAACCTCTCTATGGGGTTCAGTCACACCAAAACCAAAATATAATTCTCCTCAAAAAAGTTAAACTGGGGAAGACGTTATAATAATTCGGCGATAATCCCGCCTGGACGGTTCCAAAGTTGTAATTCGATCCAAGTTCTTTTGACCCCAAACATGTTACAAGTCCTTCTGATCAATCGGCAAAAGTTTCTTCAAAATCAAAAAGGCGCAGTTGCTCAGATCCGACACAGTCAGGATGAGAGAATCAAAATGAGAGAGTCTTATTGGTGAAAACCTATGGGCACCATAAGGCGATGGCGAGCAGAGAAATCAAAATGAGAGAGTCTTGTTAGTGAAAACTCATGACGAGCACTATAAGGCGACGGTAAGAAGAGAAATGAGAGAGGTCGGCTAGCGAAAACTCACAAAGAGCGCTGTCGGCCGAAAGAGGATTTCACCACAGACGGTTCTGGCAAGGTTCCCTGGTTTGGAAACATAGATCCGTTTGGTTCGTGAGAAAATGTAGGTTCGTGAGAGTCGGGCATCCAGTCCAAAAAGCAGGTTATGTCAATTTAAAGCCAGCATGGACCAAGATAAGTCTTTCTTTTCCCAAAAAAGACGTTTTTTCTTTTTTAAAAAAAAAATTCATTTTTTTTCTCGTTCTTTGTTTACTTTTCTTTGGATTCCTTTTCGGTTTAACCCTAAGCCCCAAAACATGCTAGAAAGAAAAGGTGGCAGGACCGGTTTCACAGGGCTCTGTTTGGCAAGAGGTGGAGAACATACCCGGCCTCAGTGATGCGTCAGTCCAATCCCGACTGATCATGGCGTTTGATTACCTCAAAATCCCCAAGCAGAGTGAGATGGAAGAAACAGAGCCGTACACGCACAAATCAGCGTGAAATCCTGAAATATTGAGTCTTATCAGTTTGAAAGGAGGTTGCCTTGGAAGCCAATCAATGGCGAATTTTCTCAAAACAGAAATGAAGCTTGGGACCAAGAAAAACAATGAAGGCCACAAAACCGACCACAATTTCAAACTGACAATTTTTCTTTGTTTAGGAAAATTGAGACAGGTGCGATCCAAAGCAACCGTGCAAGAACCAGGTGTAGCCCAAAAAAGAAATGAAGTGCACGAGCGTTGAAACAGCTTTGCAGCAAGAAAACGACCAAAAGGAAGTTTACCCAGAATTCTTTCATACATTTTGATAAATAAAAGGGCATAACCCGTGGACCTCCCTGGCATAACCCAGGGACCTCTTTCCCTTTTTCGGCATAACCCGATGATTTCCCTGGCATAACCCAGGAACCTCTTTGAATTTCCCGGCATAACCCGTGGACCTCTCTGGCATAACCCAGGGACCTCTTTCCCTTTTTCGGCATAACCCGATGATTTCTCTGGCATAACCCAGGAACCTCTTTGAATTTTCCGGCATAACCCGTGGACCTCCCTGGCATAACCCAGGGACCTCTTTCCCTTTTTCGGCATAACCCGATGATTTCCCCGACATAACCCGAGGACTTTCTCCCTTTTCCGGCAAAACCCGATGACTTCCCCGGCATAACCCGAGGACTCTGTCCCTTTCCCGGCATAACCCGTGAACCTCCCTGGCATAACCCAGGGACCTCTTTCCCTTTTTCGGCATAACCCGATGATTTCCCCGGTATAACCCGAGAACTCTTTTTCTTTCCCGGCATAACCCGATGACTTCCCCGGCATAACCCGAAGACTCTCTCCCTTTTCCGGCATAACCCGATGACTTCCCCGGCATAACCCGAGGACTCTTTTCCTTTCCCGGCATAACCCGATGACTTCCCCGGCAAAACCCGTGGACCTCCCTGGCATAATCCAGGAACCTCTTTTCCTTTTCCGGTATAACCCGATGACTTCCCCGGCATAACCCGAGTACTCTTTTCCTTTCCCGGCATAACCCGATGACTTCCCCGGCATAACCCGTGGACCTCCCTGGCATAACCTAGGGACCTTTTTGAATTTTCCGGCATAACCCGTGGACCTCCCTGGCATAACCCAGGGACCACTTTTCCGGCATAACCCGATGAATCTTCACGGCATAACCCGTGGACCCTTTCCAGCATAACCTGGCAATTCTCCCAATTTAGGGCTCCGATCCCTAAGTTGAACAGGTTTCTATTTTGTCAGCATTAGGGCTCTAATCCCTGAACTGAGCGTTTTTTTTTCTGTTAGCCGACATTAGGGCTCCAATCCCTGAGTTGAGCAACCTTCCTCTAGCCAACATTAGAGATCCAATCCCTGAGTTGTGCACTTTTACCTTTTGCGACATTAGGGCTCCAATCCTTGAGTTGCGCTTTGTAGACTAGGGTTTTTTCCAATCCCCTCATCAGTGCTGTAAATTTTCATGACAATTAACTCACGAAATTTTCCTAGTGAAACTGGGGCAGAAATTTCGTTCGTTTGTTTTGTTGTCTCAGCAGGTCTGACCCTGAGGTGCATGGATCGAGACGACCTGCGGGGTGAGTCTCAATCCAGAATAAAGAAAAAAACAAAATAACAAAAGAAAAAAAAAAAGAAGATGTTCCCACATATTGGAACAAACAAAGGGCAGGTCGCTCAAAAATTGGATCAAATTCCCGAGCTCCGCCAATCCCGTTTCATTCAATACTGCAGAAATAAAGAAATGCCTACAACTTGCAAGCATCAAGATTCGGATCGAAGTCTACAAGCAGAATTAGCTGAGACCCAAGATCAAGTTGCAAAAGAATTATAGATAGGAATCTTGTAACTAGCGGTTGACAGGCATAAGTAGTTAGTTCAGTTTCAATTTCCTTTGGTTGTAATAAGGAGGTCAGTAAAGCAGTAGTGGCAACAGCAACAACAGTAACAGCAATCATTGCAATCCCATGGTAGTCCCAGCTACCAAAATTTCCCGAACTACATTGACCTGATTCCTATTTAGCCCAGGATATGTAGGAAACCTTTGAAGCAAAGGTTCGGTCAAATATTTTTCAAAAAAAAAATGCTTCACACGGAGTACTCGGATGGGCAAAAATCGCTCGCTTTATCTTTGCACGAAAACCCTTCGTGTCTCCGGGCAAAGAGGGGCAGCTGTAAGCACGTGATATTTGCCCTATATGAGAATTACTCCCAAAAATTCAAAAATAAAATGATTTTTCTTTGGCGTGCAATTTTGTGATATTTTGAATAATTATTTGTATTTGTCTGTGCATGTTTATTTGCTAAATTAATAAAAATACAAAAATATGTCGCATTTTGCATATAGGATTTAATTCTACAATTGTTAGTAATTAGATGTGTTTTACAAAAATTTAAAAAATTACAAAAAATAGGCATCGTTTGCATTTTTAGCATTTAATGTCCAAATATACAATTTTATGCTTAATTATTATTTAATTGTGCGTTAATTGATATTGGGAGTTAATTTGCGCTTTTATAACTTAATTTATTTCTTAATAATAGTTTAAGTATTTTTATAATTTAGTTTTAGAAAAATAAAAGAAGAAAAGAGAGCGAAAATATAAAGAAAGTAGGAATTGAGCCTCTTCTTCGATTTCAAGCCACAGGCCCAAAAAATGGCCCAACCTTCCCTATGACCCAGTCCATTTCGAACTGGGTCGACCCAGTCCATAACCCAACACCCCTATTATTGTACAAACAAAATAAAACAAAAAAAAAATTAAGAAAACCCTAAAAATGCCTAAAGCATCCGCCCCCCCTATTCTCCTTCTTCTTCCTCAAAACTGCAAAGCACAACCATGGCTGCCCTTGACCCCACTCCCTCTCGTCCAAACACCATGAACAAATAGTTCGTCATGACCAAACGACCCCAAGAACCATAGCTACTGCTGTCCGCGTAGCTGTCTCTGCGTCGTCACTTCATCTTCTTCGTCATTCGTCAAGCTCGAGCTTGAGCTCGACATCCATGGCTGCCCAGCTCCACCAAGCAGTCCGCCATTGCCTTCGTCAACCACCAGCTTCCCCCTCGTCGTCACTGTCCAGTCGATGACCAAACAACCACCAAACGCCACTGCCCAGACGAACCCTCGCACCCCCAATGCTCGAACCATCGGACCCCCCTGTCGAGTAGCAGCTGTTGATGCTATTGCTGCGTCACGTTCTTCTCCGGCAAAAACCCAGAAAACGAACAAGAACCCGTCGCCTCCAGCTGCCTCCCCGTCATCGTCACGACCTAGTTCTGTCGCGTCTCCGCTGTTTCCATTGGCCAAGCTCATCGTCCAGTTTGAAGCCCCGTCCCCAGCTGTCGCGTCTCCGCTGTCCGTCGACCTCTCATATGGGTTTGTACTGAAACCTCGTCGTCCACGGATGCTTTTACTGCTTCACTTCTGCCGCACCAACTGCCGGTTTAGCTTCGGCGTGGTTTTCAGTTGTCAACCGCCGATATTGCTTCGTAGGTTCATGTTTGTCGTCGTCTGCTCATGTTCGCCATCGTTGGTTTGAGCTTTGGTCGAGGCTCGTCAAGTTCATTGTTTGTTTGATCATTGTTCGTCGTTTCGATCCGGTTAGTTGTTTTTTTTTGAGTTTTATTTTGTCCGTATTTTGTTTTGATATTTTCGAATCTAAAATCGGCAAATGTTTGTTTTGTTTATCGTTTGAATTAATCTTTAGTTCATGTTCATGTGTTGTTTGTTAAATTAATTTTTCAGATTTCAAATGAAAGATTAATTAATTGTTTTCATGTTTATTTCATGTTTGTATTATTGTTTAAGTGAATATTGTTAGTTTAATATTAGTTAGATACAAATTGAAGTTTAATTAATTGTTTCTTCAATTTGTTTAATGTATTTTATGTATTTTTCGGAAATTGTTAATATTGTTAAGTTCAAGTTTAAATTCATAATTGTTTCTTCTTAGGTTTTGTTTTGTCATTTGCCTAAAAGAATTTAGTTGTAATAAGGGAAGTATGTTGGTTTTAATCATTTGAATCCGTCGTTTTTATTTTTAGATTTAATTCATGTTCATATTATGTTTGTTGATCTTGAATCCGAAATTTGTATAGTTTGATTTTTTGTTTATCATTTATGATTATCTCTTGAATTTGTCTCATAATCTTGTTTAAGTTTGATATAGGAATTGTTGGTTGTAATGTTGTTATGGTTGATTTTGAGTTCAATATTATTGAATTTAGAAATCTAAATATACTTGTTTGATTGTTGTTGTTGTTTAAATCCGAAAATAGGTTTGTTGTTGCTAAAAATGTTGTTCAATCAAATTTTAGTTGTTCTTGGTTGTTCAATTTGTGTTCATATGATTTGTGGATTGAAATCATGTTCATGTGATTTGTTGTTGAAATGTTGAAGAAATCATGTTCATGAAATTTGTTGTTTGAACATTGCTAGAAATTAATCATATTGTCTATATTTTGGTTAAGTTTGATTAATTGATGTGTTATAGCTGATGGGTAGTTTGGTAATTCATAGTACTTTCGGGGGTAAAATAGTAATTTGTAATAGGGTCGGAGGGGTAGTTTAGGAATTATACATTTTGTAAATGTTTATATGAAGCATGGGGGACAAAATGAAATGGGGTAGGTTGTGATATAGTTGTTTAATATAAAGGGGGGACAAGATAAAATTTAGTGGGGGGAATCTTGCATTTATTTATGTTAGGCATGGGGGACAAAATATAATGGGGTGGTGTGATATATTTATTTAATGTAATGGGGATGAGTGGAAGATAATGGGTTTGGTAGAGAAAGTGGGTTGATTTTAATTGATTAAAAGATTTATGGGTTGGGGGATATATAGAGAGGTCTTGAATCAGATTTTGGAGAGAGAGAAAAAATTTAAGAGAAAAGAAATTCCGAAAAAAAAATACTAAGACTTTAGAAAAACAAAAAGAAAAACATTCTGGAAATTCAAAAGAAGAAGAATATACACCTGATATATAGTCCAAATATTCTGAGATACGGATTGAGAAATTAAGGGTTAAACACTAACTAGTCTTTCAAAAATCTGAAAAAAGTTTCCCTTTGCTTCTGTCCGTTGGTTGTTGTTGTTTCCGGATTTTGTCTTGATTTTAAAATCTGTCACTAAGTTTCTCGTCGCTGGTTGTTACTAGTTGCTGGGATTGCTGTTGTTGTATGCTACTGAATTTCTGCTGATCTCTCACTTTTCTTTTGCTTCCAATATCAGGTACACAACTGACACGCTGATTATTGTAAACTGAAACAGGAAGCATGAATACGAAAAAATGAAGAATTGAAGTTCTAAATTTATTTTGAATTATATTCTTAATTTTATTTGTATATATAAATTATTTAGCTTACAAAAATTGGAATCATGTAGCTATTTAATGTATATATAGTGGAACATCCAACGATAGCTTAACGGATGAACTATCTATATATTGCTTAAAAATAAATAAATGGTGTAGTAACTCCGTCTAAGTTAAAAATCAAACGAATAGACCATTTCGGAACTTGTAAGAAAATTGTTTAGTTAAATAATATTGGTTAATTCCAGCATGTAATTGTTTTAGGATTAAAATTAGATTGCCAAGTAAATAAATAAATGGTGTAGTAACTCCGTCTAAGTTAAAAATCAAACGAATAGACCATTTCGGAACTTGTAAGAAAATTGTTTAGTTAAATAATATTGGTTAATTCCAACATGTAATTGTTTTAGGATTAAAATTAGATTGCCAAGTAAATAAATAAATGGTGTAGTAACTCCGTCTAAGTTAAAAATCAAACGAATAGACCATTTCGGAACTTGTAAGAAAATTGTTTAGTTAAATAATATTAGTTAATTCCAGCATGTAATTGTTTTAGATTAAAATTAGATTTCCAAATAAATAAATAAATGGTGTAGTAACTCCGTCTAAGTTAAAAATCAAACGAATAGACCATTTCGGAACTTGTAAGAAAATTGTTTAGTTAAATAATATTGGTTAATTCCAGCATGTAATTGTTTTAGGATTAAAATTAGATTGCCAAGTTTTTTTTTATTTTTGACAAACTGAGAACATGCCTAGTATAATATAATTAGGTAGTAATACGCGAGCCTGTGCCCGTATTGGCAACGGACTGCTTTGCTTGTATCATTTTTCAGAATTTACGAATCATATTCGAAACTCAACTATAACAACTCAAGCATGTAAATAAATTAAGACCTTTTCTCTTTCATTTTTGTAGAGACAATTTTTATAGAAAATGTAGGCATTTTAGGATTATCCTGATAAAAATAAATGAGATGAGCCTCGCCAAATAAAACGCGCAAATTGCGGGGCCCTCGATAAATGTTTAATTAAAATTACTTAGACTTCGGGATGAGCTGTTTAGCAAAATTCCACGGCCTTACCCAGAAATAATAATACGATAATTGCTTCAGGCGTGCATTTTAATAATCTTACCTTCTTAAATTCGGGTGCGCATTTATGTGACCCAAATCCAAATCTCAACGGAGTCGGAATGTATTAACAACCATGGGCGCATTGATTGTGACATGGTTCGAAATGCATTTTTACAATGTTGCAATTCCATAAAAAAATAAATAATAATAAAAGCGGTTTTAAACTTAATGAAAGCACATAAGTAATAACATGTAATAAATCAGATATCTAGCCATTATAACAATTTAAGCGACCGTGCTAGAACCACGGGATTCGAGGGTGCCTAACACCTTCCCTCGGGTCAACAGAATTCCTTACTTAGAATTTCTGGTTCGCAGACTTCATTTGGAAAGTCGAATATTTTCCTCGATTTGGGATTTAAGATAAACCGGTGACTTGGGACGCCAAAAGCCAAACCTTTCTCAAGTGGCGACTCTGAATTAAATAAATAATCCCATTTCGAATATTGTCACTTAAATTGGAAAAACTCCCTCGCGCATTCAACCCTTTTGGGCGGGCGCGCAAAAAGGAGGTGTGACAAGTGGCACCCTCCATTATTCCCGTAATACTTATACAATACCTTTAAATGCCCCAACTCCTATCTGAGCATTTCTCAAGGTTTACGATGTCATATTTGCGAGACTGAATTCACTATATTAGGATTCACTACATTTATCTTGTATGATCTGTTGACTCGTCTATGACCTCCTGTTTAGCTATAACTGGGCTCATCCTTAATCAAATCCCAAATACTCGTTGGCCTATCCTCACATTAATTTTCTGCGTAATCTTTGTTGGGTTATTTCCTTTGTTTTAAGTTACCTCATGCATTGGCCTCTGATCTATAAATGACATTTCGGGTAGGAACCCTTACTACCTTTCCTTGACGTCGTGTTTGTATAATGCACTGATATCATAGCATATCTGTAGGCTTTGAATAAATACAATCTCATCCCTTTTTCACATTACCACATTATTCTTCTACCACTCCATGATTAGTAGAACAACTAAATTCCGACTTCATGCCACATCACTCCATATTCCCCCCTTTAGAGGAGTACTAAGAGCTGGAGCTACGATGATCTACCTATAGATATTTTACCTCTATATATTTGACGTCTTTTCACATCATCGATTACCCTTACTCGCCTTGTGGTAATGCTTTTTGTACCAAGGATAGTAAAATTCCTTGCTCGCGAGGATGACACTTAGTGTAACTGGCGCACATAGTCCCTTAAGCTTAACTTTGCTCATATTGCTTGCTTTAGAGAAGTGACTTCCTGAATGACCATTAAAGGGCATTCTTTTGTCATACATTCTATTATCGCCGGAATGCAACCTCTGAAATTCTCATGATGCCGACTATTATCATATCATTTAGTCCCTAGTTCACGTTTAGTTTATCTTATTTACCAGCCCATACTGATTTCTACTACTCTGGGGTATGTCTTTTCCTGCTGGTAATCGTATTAGAGTTGCGAACTTATTTCTCGAAAAGAATATATGACTTTATGGCCTATACTCCTTTGTTGTTTCAAGGCCTGTCACCTCTCATCATTTTCCTTCACTTAACTGTAGACTCTATAATTCTGTCATTTTCATCATCATTTTTTTTCCACCGTTGTCATCCATGTGGACATCTTACTCATAATTCTTCATTAACTCTATTCTTATTTTCCTACTAACATTTATGTCTATCACTTTATTCTGAAAACATCAACAAGACATTCTTTTGCTTTTAGCTCCCCTTGCTTCATCTCACTGGCTCTTCGGGATGCCTAAAATTCTCTCTCCTAGGGACACGAGCCATGCTAAGGTAATATTTATCCCTTCAAGGCTTCCAGTGGCTATCTTTATAGTACTCATATCTAGCTGTACTATTTTAGAGTGCGCCATCTGGGTATCTCACAAGGAGATTTATTAGCACATTTGCATTATCCTTCAGAAATTGTCAACTAACACAAACAATCAATTCACCATTATGGGTGATCCTAACCCCAACCGGATCCTGATATCTTGTCCTTTTCTTAATCTACACATGTTAGCCCCTAATAGGGTATAACTGATATGGGTATGGTCAATTATACATACCTATGTTACTGTTGACGGTAACTTACAATGCTTATATTTTTCTGCCGGAGATGAAAATACCGATAATCTTTATTAACTAGGTGCCTTGTACCCTTCCCATCTTGCTCCTTTTACTTGTTGAAGCTTGTATCTATCTTTTGAATCTTTCATTGCCTTTAGGGGTGGATAGATATTCTTTGCCTTAAGGCTCCTTATCGAGAAGCTTACACTTCTTAATACACACATGATCTACTGAAGACCTTATATTTACCCATCATATGCATCATGCAAAATCGAGCTCCTCTAACTCAACTATTTCACAGCCACATACAATCTTTTACCAACCATCTTTTTAAATGTAGGTATCGTTGTATTACGACTAAAGTCGAATTTAGGAGTTTGAATTCTTACAATAGAGCTCTACCACACGATCTAGAATAAGAAGAAAGAGTGACAGTCCTAAATGCCCTTTAGCCTCCTACTTATAAGTGTGGTTCACTACACACCCATAAACAAGACTCTACTAGACACGGCTTGTAGAATCCCTAGGACAGAACTGCTCTGATTCCACTTTTGTCATGACCCGAATCAGAGGGCCGCGATGGACACCCGGTGCTTTACTCAACTGAGTACCAACGTAATATATCTTTCTTATCATACTATCATGAGTAAATGAGCCAGAAAACCGGTCATGAGATAACAAGAATAAAACATAAGGGAATACTCAACATATGAAGACCCAAAATGATATACAAACTTATATATGTGACATACGGGCCTATAAGGCCGACATGACCATTTGTAAACTCAAAACATAGGCCGACAAGGCCATACAAGTGTCCCTACACCTGACATCTATCTACAAGACTCTAAGAGTACATAAAATCATAAAGATAGGGATAGGGCCCCGCCATACCAATCAATATATATCCAAAGCATACTGACCAACTAGGAAACTCCGGAGCAAGTGGAGTGCACCAACACCTTCGCTGAGCTAATAGCCTACTAGGAGGACTGTCAACCTATCAATCGGGACCTGCGGGCATGACACGCAACATCCCAAGGCAAAAGGGATGTTAGTACGAATAAATACCGAGTATGTAAGGCAGGAAAACATAAACAAGAATAGTAATGTAAAGATAGATAGAGGAGATACAACCTGTAACATCTAAGTGCCTCTGGGGGCTACTGACATGAAATGCATAATACATATATATACATGAACTTATTAAAAACATTCGCCTTTGTGGGCATCATCATCATCATATCGTACCCGGCCTCAAAGAGGACTCGGTAAAAACGTACCCGACCATCATAAGGCTCGGTAGAATTGTACCCGGCCATGTGGAGCTCGGTAAACCCAACTGATCAGTGGTTGCACAATAGGTACCATACTCGGCCGACTATATCGCGGCTCGGTAGAGAAAAATAGATACATATATATAATGCATGCTCGACTCATGGAATCACGTTCTAACCCTTTCGGAGTGATGTAAGGTCATTGCACCTTCGATTAACATTATGGACATCCGTACCATCATTATGAACCTTAGTGGGATTTATGGATCATAGACACTTGTTTAGAATAACTTTATAAGGAAAGAACAACATGGACAACCTTAGTTTCTAGGAGTAGATCCGTTATGAATTAGCGTACCGTTTATGTTCATGTCACTTTAGATCATGCCAAAAGAAAGAAGTAAGTGCCTTAACATACCTTGTATATTCTTCCCAACCTCAAGCTATGCAATTTCACGGCTCCTTAGTCTACAATAAGAGAAATGACACTCTCGTTATCGTTTAAGCGTCGTAACTATTATGTATCGACCACAACCTATTTTACAATAAAACGGACAGAACCTCCCCTATATATATGACTTCACACTTGTAAAAACAATCACAAACAGCCCAACATACCCCTATAACTTCATACACAACACAACAACCATAATAGTGTCAACCAACCCGAAAATGTTACAACGAACGACCAACAAACAACCTTGTCATTATGTGGTGTTTCTCCACAACCTTACTTCTCTCAACTCCATAAAAATATTAGTAAAAGAGACAACCCAATACCAACACGAAACAACCCAAAAATATTCCCACAAGTTCATCAACTCAAAAATAATTTTTCAGTTTACTTAAACACGTTTTGACTTGTCTTTTCTTTCAAATTGGGAAATACAACCAAAAGTACATCATTATACCTCTTATCCAATAAACCGGCCATGAATTCAACTTAGAAATAAGTTTACAACCATCCAAACATTACACAAGAACAAACAACATACCATTCTTTCGATACTAGCTAGGTCTATTCTTTATGATCGAGTTACAACTCGCAAACGCATAGATAACGGAAGGAGAAGCATAAACTTACCTTGTACTGAGTATAACCCACGAAACCTGGGCCTTTTTCATCAAAAATAAGTTCCTCAACACGGCTACAAGAAGGAGAAAGAGAAACTAGCAAGCTGTCCGGACTTTTCAGCACTAGAATCGCGTCGTAACACCCGGAATACCCTAGGGTTTGTATGAGATTTTTGGGGAGGAGTTGCAGGGGTTCAATTAGGTTTTCTTGGTCTGAAAGATAGGTGAAATAACTGAGTTTATAATACCTTAAAAGTCCCCTCTTGACCGACTTAGTTGAGGCCTCTCTTTTTGGCAAGTAGGTGATGCACCTACTTGTCACCTACTAGCTGCGCGGTCTCGCAAAAATGCGAATATCTCTATACTCCAAGATCGTATTGATAAACAGTTTAATGAGTTGAAAACTAGACTCAGATATCTTCAATTTCATATGTAGATCATCCCTTGATTCAAAGTATGTTTGGAGAAAAGCTCAGCTACATTTAACCTAAGTTTCAACTCATTCTTGAATGTAACTTGTGATGACCTTTTCCAACTTTTGTTCCACAACTTGCTTGACTTAAAAACATATCACACGACTATCATACGACTAAACTAACTCATAACATAACCTCATCATCATGTTAATCACCCTTTTCTAACCCCAAAAGTATAGGTTATAACATTCCAAACTTGTCGACATTCGACGAAACTTATTTTCTATAATTCATTTAGAGCCTAAGCTTTCCAACCCTTTTGGTACTCGTTATTCATGATCATAAAGATTTGTAACCTCCATTATAAAAGGATTAACTTACTTTACGTACTTTCAAAGTTGATCTTATTTTTGAGCTTACATCAATTGACTTACGGATACTCTAACATACGAAAACATAGGGGGTAATACAAAGCCACCAAGAGAAACCAGGTTCCTGACAAATGCTTCAAAAGAAAAAATGATGCTGACAATGTTATAAAGCAAGCTCTTGCTGCATGAGGAGACTCTTCCACCGAATCTGAAGAAGAAAACGACCATGGTGGTAGTTCAATGATGGCAGTGGAAAATGAAACAACTGAGTATGATTCAATCTTTGCTTTAATGGCTCAATATGATGACAATGAAGATGACGACGACGATGAGGTAAATTTTCTAGATGTTCAGAGAAATATGTTATCTTACTCTCCTAGAAAGCTCATGTCATTAACAAATGTACTAATTAATGTGTACCACAGCCTTATTAATGATAAATATGCATTAACTATGGAACTAGGGGAAAATGAACAAACCAGAGATGACTTAGTAGTCGTTGTTGTTGATTTGAAAGAAATAATAGAGAACCTTAAAAAGGAAAAGAATGCCTTAGAAGAGAAAATTGCTAGTATATAACATGAAAGAGATGATCGAATGGTTGTTGTGGTAGACCTAAAAGAAACCATTGAGTGTGTAAGTAAAGAAAAAGAAGCCTTGACTGAGAGAGTCGCTATCATTGAACAAGAGAGACATGACCTATTAGTGGTGATAGTAGACCTAAAAGAGACAATTGAGGAATTAAAAATGGTAAATAGGCCTGGAAACTCTGCAAAGGGAAAGGAAGTTGCAAGTGAGGCACACATTAAGCTTGAAAATAAGTTAAATTTAGTAAAGACTAGTCTGTGTGCTGAACTTGAGAAAAAAAAAACAGCTTCAGGAAAAACTAGGGAAAGTAAAAAATGACCTTGAAAAATCGCTTAAATGGACCTTGTCCTCTGATGCTATCACTGCCATGTACACCAACAACAAAGGAATCAGGCAGGGGATTGGGTTTCAAAGGGAAAAAAATTCCCTACAACCCTTATACCAAGTACGTTACTGTAATTGACAATTAGCTATGTACCCACTGTGGTAACAACAGACATCTCAAGGAAAACTGTATGGCCAGGGTTCAGTCTTATAAAAAAAATAAAGTCTTTGCTAAGAGAGTAACTACTGCTAGAGGACCTGGTCCATCAAATAGGAAACATATAATGTCTTCTTGGACAATAAGAGCACTCATTCATCCCTTCTCTCATAACAAGGGACCCAAACTTATTTGGGTTCCTAAATATAACCCTTGATTTCCTCGTACAAGGAGCAGTGAAGGGGGGCAACCTATAATGATATATGAACAGCGGCTCTCAAAGCACATGACTGGAAATATGATCAACTTTCCTTCAGTAAAAGCCCTGCAAGGAGAGAGTGAACCCTTTGAAAACAACAAAAGGGGTAAACTTTAGAAGTTGGAAGATATGTAGCCAAAAGATGCAAGAATACTTATGGTGCTATGCTTGAGCCTCTGCAAAAGTGGTGATACAAGTTGTCTGAGAGCTGTTGAAAATGATGCTGAACTATAGGTGAGAAGGCTAGGATATGCAAGTTTTTCATCAATGAATAAACCGGTGCTGAAGGACCCGGTTCATGGTCTAATCAAGTTGAGTATCAAGGAACACGAAGTGTGCAATAGAAAAGTATGTCAGATCTCCATTCAAGCCCAAAAAGGGGCAATCAGCACCTCAAAGCCACTTGATCTTCTTCATATGGATCAATGTGGAGAAGTGAGAGAGCCAAACAAGAAAGAAAGAAGATATATCTATTGACTGTGAATGACTACTCCAAGTCCACTTGGACTCTGTTCCTCAGAACCAAAGATGAGATCTCTCAAGTAATTGTGGCTTTGGTCAAGAAGATCTAAGTATAGATAGAAACAAACATGGCTTGCATCAGGTCAGATCATGGAACGGGTTTGGGTAATGCCAGAGTCGATGAATGCTGCATTCAAAGAAGAATTACTCAACCTCTTCGCTCCAAGAACACCGCAGTAAATGAAGTTGTGGAAAAGAAGAATATGACTCTTGAATATTTGGCACAGTCAATATTATTTGATAGAGGGTTTGCAAACATCTTGACCAAAGTTGCTGACTCATTAGAGGATATCTGGGTGCAATTGTTATGTTCTCAACAATGGGAAGGATCAACTTTGAAAATTTGATGCTTAAAAGAGATGGAGGAATCCTTCTGATATACTCATCTCAAGAGGGAACAAAAATACTGATCAAGGTGGAGAACACTCATTGATTCCAACAAGGAACCTAGTCTCACGACTACAAGAACAGAAGCTGAAAATCTAGTTATTAGAAAGGGTTCGACATAGAAGCATCACAAGTCATCAACACTCCCATTGCCTCAGCTACACGCCTAGACGTGGATGAACCTGGTTCTTCTCTAAATTAAACCATGCATAGAGACATCATTGGATCACTCTTGTATCTCACTGCAAGTAGACCAGACATTGTGTTCAGAGTTGGGTTCTGTGCAAGGTTTCAGTCAAATCCAAAGGAGTCTCATCTGAAGGCTGTTGTAAGAATTTTGAGATATCTTAGAGGAACATAGGACCTTGTTCTTTACTATCCTTCAAGTAATGGATAGGAAAAACATGTCAGAAAAGGGACATTTTTGGATTCATGTCTTGTCTCATGAGGCACAAGGAAGCAAAATTCAATGGCAATCTCAATAGCTAAAATCGTATATGTACCATTTGCCTCTTGTTGTGCTCTAATACTGTGGGTCAAACAACAAATTGGAAGACCTTGAGTCCAACTCAAGAGGGTCAAATACATTGATTGCTGAAGTTCAAGTTGCTGACATCTTTAACAAAGCTCTAAGAAGAAAACATTCCGAGAAAAATCACATTGCACTGGAGATGATAAAACCCAACTAAGGATCTGGTTCCTCATTATTGGTTATGAAAGTCATACTCAGGTAAAAGATAGCTAAAGTGTTTTCTGGCTAAGTCCAATTCACCTCTATACCGTTACAGGTAGACACGCATGATGACTACAGAAGCAGATGCTGCAGTGGATGCTGAAAAAGGGGTTAAACTCACTTGCCAGACCTATCAGGGAACCTGGTTTTCTTGATACAAGTTAGTAGCTTCTTTGCTCTTTCATACACAATTTAAAATGGACAAAAACAATGCCACATCATCATCATGACAGTCTCTTTAAGTTGTGTCTTTCATTTAAAGTGTCACACCTTTTTTGAATGATACAACTCCCCAAGAAAAAGGTTGCCGCCATTTCAGAATCGGTCCCTCATCATAAATAAATCAACATCACAACCCTTCATTTCCAAATTCAAAACCTTATTTTTGCCCTCTCTCTTCTCAATCCACAACCCTTTGAGTACAGTCTCACCATGTCTGAAAATCAAGCAACCTCCAGTGTACCCGACAATACTGTGATTAAGTCCACACCAGTCAGCATTCCAGCGGTAAACTCTTTCCTCGACACAATCACTAGTCCAAACCCTAAAGCAGAGTCTCCTCCACACTCCAATCCTTCTCCTCCACACTCCAATCCTTCTCCTACCCACTCCAATTCTATTCCTTATATGAGCAAGTTTGAGAATATTTGTCCTCCTCCAGTATCATCGATCAAATGGAGTAAACAGGGTGAATAGGGTAAAGAACGAAATGTTGTTCAGGAAACATTAACCTTCTCCAAGGTTGGGCACTCGAGGGAAAATCCAGTGATTGTTCATGAAAAGACTGAGACAACCACGACAGGCTGCGATTCTACAGGCATCACTCCTCTTTCTATTGAAATTTCCATGAAACCACAAGAAAAGAAGGGAATAGAAAATATGCTCTCTATTGCTTCAAAAGGGGTTATTGTAGAGGAAGGTGGATGAGGGTCTGAGTTTCAGGGGGAAGAGCCTTAGTCTACAGACGACTGGGGAGCACTTGTTTCATTTGAACAACTGACTCAAGATGACACTACTGGGGTCCCAAATGATGAATCTGAGCCCCCACGAAGGATCAAGGTCAGGGGTCATCTCCCCAAGTCAGTGTTGATCCTGCTCCTTCTCCCCACTTCTATGCCAAGCCTCTGAATATAGTGGTGCCTGAGATGAATTCTGATAGCGAGGAAGACACAGATGATTTTGCATATGCTACTTTTATTAGGTCTAGGAGTAAGCCAGTTGCAACTATAGAGTCAATACCTAAGCTATTCCACTACTCGGTTGCAACAAAATGAGGCTCTAGAGTTTGCTCTCAAGAAGAGTCAAAGGAGCAAAATAAAGAGAATGCTGGTAAAGGATGGAAAAGTTGTGCATGAAAAGGTCGTCCCTGTGGTAAATGTTGATGAGGAAGAAGAAGAGGAACCTAGTTCCTTAATCTACAAGTTCTCGAAGCAGAAGCACTCTCACTCTCAATCTATAAAGCACACTTCTTCAAATGCTGAAAGTACTTTCAAGAGTGCTGATTCTACTTCCAGTGAAAAGTTGGTGAAAAATTCTGGTGACAAGATAGTGAAAGAGAGTAGTGACAAGTCTGATGATGAAGAAGTGGAAAAATCTGGTGAACATATGCATAAAAAGTCAGTGGAGAAGGGAAAGTCTATTCGAAAGTCAGTAAAAAGAAAAATGGATGATGATGAGGAACCTGATTCCATCAAGAAAGAAAAAGTTAGTGAGTCTCTGAGTTCTGAGAAAAGGAAATTGAGAAATCAGAAAGTACTGTGGGGCTGCACATTTGCCTCTGACGTTCTAGAACTTGCTGGGATGAGACAATTGGTGGAAATTTGTGATTCTAAACAATGGACAAATTTGTTTACAAATGAGGTTCCCAAAGTGTATGAGGAGGAGGTATAAAGTTTCTATACCAACCTCTTCATAGTAGAGGGTGATCAAATTTGTTTTTTGATATATGGGGTGGACATAGTGATGGACTCTTCCTTATTGGGGTCAATTATGGGTGTTCCTTCTGAAGGAGTGTCGTCTTTTCAGGGTGCCTGCACATTAAACTTCAAAAATGCCACTACCAAGGACAAGGCAATACAACATAGGGAGTAGGTGCATAAGAAGGCACTCTTTCCAGTATATCAGTTGCTTTTTAAGATGATTAACAAAGTTTTGCTTCCCCTCGCTAACAGAAGATCTATTGCATCCAAAGTTGACCTATTCCTTATGGGAGCCTTGGATAATTTTACCACTATTAGTTTGCCTGGCATAATGATTGAGCATATGCAGAAGGTGGAAAATCTTAAGGATGGGAATCCTGGACTACCTTATGGTTTTCTTCTCACAAAGGTCTTTGAGTTCTTCAAACTACCTTTGGGACAGGCCAAAGTGGGCACTAAAAAGCAATCCTTTTCAAAAACTACTCTTGAGGAGTGTGAGTGTATTGACAAAGTCGGAGGAGTTGGAAGCACTTCCACTATTTCTCAACTGATAAATGCTCAGAACACTATCACTGAGGAGATCCTGAAGTTGAAGGCTAGGAACGTAATTCTTGAGAGTCAGCTCTATTAGATACAAGAGGCACTTGGTTCCAGTAGTTCTCACAGCTCAGAAGTTGCACGTCTAACAAAAGAGAATGCTGAGCTCAGGAAACAGGTGGAGGACCTGAAAGAAAAACTGCTCAATGAGCAAATGTCCATGAATGCTTGCATGAATCTTGTCCTCCAAACCCTTGCTTCCTCTTCCAAGCCCCCTTCCTCTAGTGTCCCCTAAAGAATGTCCCCTTAGTGTCCAGTTTCCATGTCCATCTTCTTTGTTCTTTTCAGTGATGTTTCTTTGTTTCTGGGAATTGTTTTTGTTTGTTTTTACTATGGATGATAACAATGATTCTGCTCCCGCATGTAAAAGTCCAAATCTAGTTAATGCAAGTGATTTCCTTTTTGCTATTTATGCTGCTACTCTTTTGTTTCTATTTTCTATCATGTTGTGTGCATACAAGTGACATGATTTAACCATGCTAGACTTCTTTATGCTACTTACTTGTTATGTGCTTTTTATGATTACCAAAATGGGGGAAGATTTAATTGAATAATAAAGAGAATAAATGAGGTAACAGATTAACATATTTAGGGGGAACTCACAGAGGTTCAGGTACTGATTAAGAGGGAGGGGGGAGGATGTAGAGATTCAGTGGAAAACTTAAGGTTTTTCTGGTTCGCAGTCTGGTTCTATGTGGGTCTTTCTGGGATTTTCAATTATAAGTTTGTCATCATCAAAAAGGAGGAAATTGATAGGTTACAAGTACTTTGGTCATAAGTTCTTACTTTGTGTTTTGATGATCTAACAAACACTTTGGTCATAAGTACTTTATTTTATGTTTTGATGATCTAATAAACATACTATCCAGAACTAGATACGGAACCAGTTACACATTTACAAAACCTTAAGATCACAAGGTTCCAGGTTGAGATCTAGCATAGGATATGATTTAACTCTTCAGAGTGGAAGGAACAACTGAGGGAACAGGTCCCTACTAGTTCTTGAGGAGACTGTACGAAGTCAAATCTCTAGCTAGAAAGTTGCTGCCTGCACACGCTACTTGTAACGACCCGACCGGTCATTTCAAGAGTTATAGTCCCATTTCCCTATTTCCTATTTCTTTCGTGTTCTTCAACTGTACTTTGACTTACCGGGTTAGTTGGTTCGGGTCTAGAGTGGTTTTGGAGTAAGTTGAGATACTTAGTCTCTTTTTTAAAGGCTTAGGTTGGAAAAGATAACCAGATGTTGACTTATGTGTAAACAACCTTTGATTTGAATTTTGATGGTTCCGTTAGCTCTGTTAGGTATTTTGGACTTAGGATCATGTCCGGAATGTGATTTGGAGGTCCGTGGTAAAATTAGGCTTGAATTGGCGAAAGTTGGGAATTTAGCGATTTTGGTCGGCAGTGGACAATTTGATATCGGGGTCGTAATGGAATTATGTAAGCTAGAGTAGGTTCGTAGTGACATTTTTGATGTGTGTGAAAAATTTGGGGTCATTCGGACGTGATTTGATAGGTTTCAGTGTCGTTTGTGAAATTTTGAAAGTTTAGTTCTTTGGCTTGAATCTGAGGGTAATTTGGTGTTTTAATGTTGTTTTGAGTGATTTGAAGGCTCGACTAAGTTTGAATGATGTTATGGGATGTGTTGGGTATGTTTGGTTGAGGTCCTAAGGGCTTTGAGATGATTTCGGATGGTTAATAGAGCGTTTGGAATTTGGAAAATGCAGCTGAAGCTACTGGTTCTGTCTTAACCGCACTTGCAGAGTGGGAACCGCAGGTGCGAGGTTTGCAGAAGCAGATTTGAGGTGTAGGTGTGCAGCTAGATCGCAGGTGCAGCTTGGTCCCCGCATTTGCGATGACCACAGATACGCTCAGGCGATCGCAGAAGCGGAAGCAGACTTTTAATGAAATTCCGCAGAAGCAGAGCCCTCTTCATAGAAGCGGTCCCGCAGATGTGGAAATAGGACTGTAGGTGCGGTTTTTCTAGGTAGAAAACCCCAGCTCGAGATTTTGTTCTCTATTTTTGATTTTGAGTTTGAAGAACTTGGGAGAGAGGTGACTTTTGAAGGATCTCAAGGAGCAACGTTGGGGTAGGTGATTCTAACCTATAATGGTATAAATTTCATGAATCTATGGCTTTTTTCATCATTTAATAGGGAGTTTGAGCTAGAAATTTGGGAATTTAGGGCTTGAAAATTGGAGAGTTTGATTTGAGGATTTGAGGGGCCAAATGGAGTGGGATTTTGATAAATTTCGTATGTATGGACTCGTGATTGAATGACTTTATAGTTTTGTGACTTTTGTTGGATTTTGAGATATGGGCCCTGGGGTCGGGTTTGAACCAATTTTGGGTTCTTGGTCTAATTTGATAGTTTTCCTTGTGGAATTCATTCCATTATCACATATTGATGTTATTGTACTAGTTGTGAATAGATTCGGAACATTTGGAGGGCGAGTCGAGGGGAAAACGCATCGCAAAGTAGAGATTTGAGGTAAGTAACAATTGTAAATCTAGTTCTGAGGGTATGAAACCCCGGATTTTGTGTCATGTGACTATTTTGAGGTGGCGCACATGCTAGGTGACAGACGTGTGGGCATGTACCATTAGGGATTTTTGACTTGGTCTATCCCATATTAACTGTAAAGTTGAATATTTTGTTGAAACTACATGCTTCTTACTTTTTTAGAAGAATTTATGTAAATCAGGCTAGATGCCATGTTTAAGCCTTATGGCAGTGTTGTTTGGACCCTTAGAGGTCTTTTATTACTATCCTCTCATTTGTTTTCGATTGAAAATCTATACTCAATCATGTTTATACTTATTTACTGCATAACTCAGTCTCTATTACTCCATTTTGATGCATCATATAAATGTTATTTTACTGATTTATGACTGAGTGAGGCCGATGGCATGATTTGTGAGGATATTTATGGGATCGGACTGCACGCCCCAACATGTTTTATTGATTTATGATTGAGTGAGGTCGAGGGCCTAATTTGTGAGGATATTTATGGCATCGGGCTGCATGTCGTAGTATGTTTTACTGATTCATGACTGAGGCCGATGGCCTAATTGATTTATGCCATGATTGGCTTGTTATAGCGCTTGGGCTAAAGGAGCCCCTCTGGAGTCTGCACAACCTCAGTGAGCGCAGGTACCTACTGAGTGCGATGTCGAGTGCCGAGTGACTGGGAGGCATGAGTGATGGTGAGGTTTGCCCTAAGGGTCGTATACGAGTGATGGTGAGGTTTGCTCGAGGGGCTGTATATGAGTGATGTTTGCCCGAGGGGCTGTATAAGAGTGATGTTTGCTTGAGGGTTGTTCATGATTTCATCATTTTTACTCACTTTTGCATTGAACCTTTGTTCGAAAACTGTTGGAAGATATTTTAAAAGATTTTATTGGAACTGGTTTTAGACAAGCTGATAACTATGGTTTTAAAAGCATGCTGTATTTTACTGAGTTTCTGTGATATGTACTTTACTTGCATTATTGCTCGTCACTACTTCTCATTCTTTATTTACCGTTGTTACTTACTAAGTTGGCATAGTCATGTCACTCACTGCATTTTGTGTGCAGATCCAGGCATTTCTGGACCAGGTAGCGAGTGTTAATTATTCGGTGGCAGATCCATCGAAGTTAGCAAGGTAGCTGCCTGGCGATCGCAACCCTTCTTTACTCCCTCTTTATCTTCCCTTAGTTGTATTCAGTTATTTCCAGACTATGTTAGTCTTGATATTGTCAGACGATTGTAGTAGATGCCTATGACTAGTGACACCCCGATGTCGGGCTTTCTTTTTCCGCACTTTTGTTTTGATTTGAACTTCTTATGAAGGTATTATATTAAATATCTTTGGGATTATCTTGAAAATAAAATGAAAATATCGTTTGTTTTGGTAATGTGTCAGCTTGCCTAGTACCACAATAGGCACTATCACGACATGGTTAGTTTTTGGGTCGTGAGAAGTTAGTATCACGAGTCATCAACAAGTTTAGTAGAGTCTTGCGGATTGGTATAGAGACGTTTGTACTTATCTTCAAGAGTCTGTAGGACCTTTAAGAAATTCCACATTCCTAAATTCTTATCATGCGACATTGATTTAGCTTGAAGTGTAACTCCTTGAATTCCTTCCACGCATTCAGTGCGCATATGAACGCTCGGTATTAGCTGCGCATTGACGGCTTGTGAGTTGCATGGTTTAGGTGCGAGATGTGATTTTTGCATGTTGATGATGGGCCGGTCTGGAGGACTTGATACTGGGTTATGACTGTAGCTCGAACACTAAGGTATTAATTGTGTGAGCACGTGCTTTTGGATTTATATGTCCGATAGTGTCCCTATTAGTGGAATTGATGGTTGGATGGCTATGTGATGAGTATGAAGTGACTATGAGATCCGTTCATGTGATTTGAATGTGACGAGAAGGGTTTGCGTGAGGTGTAGAAAGAACTATTTGGAGCTTGATTTCCATCTTGAGTTAAAGTATAGCCCCAGGTTATGGGTGTGTTGAAAGATCTTTTCATGTTGTTTAGTTGGGGAGTGAAGTAGATTTCATGTCGTGATATGAGTTTAGAATCAGGAAGATTAAGTGATTGCGTAAGGTTTATGACAGTGGAAGGGTATAAAGACATATTCATTTGAGGCGAAGCAGGTGGGTTATCTCCTGTAGGGTGTCCTGAGGGTGTGTGATCCCTATGTTATTTTTTAGTGAGTCCTCTTTTACCAGTGAATTATATGTCCTGCAGTTTGAGTTTGGATCACTCATGAGAGTTGGCTGACTGCTACGAGGATGAATACGAGGTTTACAAATGATTTGAGGCATTAGATGGGTTGTGTTGCATGAGCTTATGAAGGATTTAGTTGAATCTCACTATGGAATTATGGTAGTGATAGAGTATGGGCATCATGAGTTATTTTGTGTTTTAATACATGGCTTTGAGACAAGTGGGGGAGTCTGCTATTGATTAGTTGATTACACGGTTATGTGTTGTATTGGTTTTAGTTTGGGGTATACTGTGAATCCGTTATGGCTTATAGAGGTTGAGATCGAGGACGACTTTAGTAAAGGAAATTTTGGATAAGGTTTGTGTTATGCTTTATGGGTATTTGAGAAACATTGGATGATTTAGTTGTTGTTTGTAAGGGATGTAACGTTCATGGAGTAGGAAATCACTCGGTGGCTTAGAAGAGTGGGTTACTTCCTTAGGTGTTGCTGTACTAATGGGCCTCATGTCGTTCGGTTCATTTGATTAGTTAATTGAGACCTGAGTAGAGTGGATAACTCTCGAGAATGGTTCTAATGGATTCAAGATTTATATGTAACAAGTGGGGATCTTTAGAATGTATAATTGGCTAGAAACTGAGGTTTACATTGGATGGTGTCATGAATTGTGGCATTCCTATATCATTATGGATTCTACATATCAGTATCAGGAAGGTAATGTCTTTGGATTTGCAGGAAGTCTCTTCATGGTAAGTATTTTGAATGTGGTACTTTTAGGGTTATTTAAGAGAGTATTCAGCGGCTTATGGGCCTTAGGGCGGCCTGGTTTTATGCTTGGGTCTTGTGTGGTGAGTCTGGGTTGAGGATGGTGGTATTATGGCAAGGAGAAGTATCAATTTGAAGGTAATTTAGAAGGAACTCGAATAAATAGGACAACTTGGTAGTAGGTTGGATCAGCGTGGTAAGGGATATGATTAGTTCTTTGGGTGCTTTTAAGGTAATGAGTTTCTACAGGTGTTTCGTGGCAATGCTCTTGGGTTCTTGGTGACCTGCGTAGCTTGGTTGAGTTAGGAGGATTCAGTCCTGATGGTTTGGTCTTGTGCAAATGGGATTCGGAGAGTTCTTGATGGTTTCTACTACAGTTAGAGATATATATTACCTAGTGGAATGAGGAACATGTGATGTATAGTGATTTTCTTCTAGATGGGATCTGATAACTAGGGATTTTGGTTCATTTTACACTCCTTCTTACTTGCGTTTTGATTAAAAATGTGTACAAAATAGTCCCAAAGGCTTACATGTTGTACTTGTTTGCAGGGTTTAGTAAAAAAGGTGACAATTAGTCAAAACCAATTCACAAAGGAGTGAAACATGCATAAGTACCAAGAACAAGTCAGACACACTGCAACAGGTCCACTATGGCCGCACTCCATTTAGTGCGGTCCGCAATGAGGAGGTTCAGAGAGGTGCTATTTTGGAGACTCAAGCATTGCGGCCGCAAAGCATATTATGCGGACCGCAATGGACTCACCGCGGCCGCACTCGATATTGTGCGGTCCGCAAAGAAGGAGTTCAGAGAGTTGAAGTTTTGGAGCTTAATGCCAATGCAGTCCGCGGTCCTTTTTGTGCGGACCGCAATAGAAGCCATTGTGGTCGCGGTGCATTTTGTGCGGCCTACAATGGCCAAGTTCAGAGAGCAGAGTATAAAGCCAAGAAGCCTCACTACGGCCGCACTCAATTTTGTGCGGACCGCACTACCCCCGCAGGGGTATTTTTGTCCAGAAAATTTGGCCTAGTATAAATAGTTTCTTTTCCTATTTTTAGGGGATGAGTGGTATTCTAACGTTGAGCTGCGCTCGTGAACAGTAGTTCTTAACCATTTTGAGTAATTTTAGAGTAGTTTTATCATTGTCTTCAATTATTAGCTTGTAATTAAATCTTATGGGTTTTTCTTCATCTATTTCTCAGTTTTCTTCTATTATCATGAGTAGCTAGACCCATTAGCTAGGGTTGTGGATCAAACCTAGTGTGGGTATTTGATGGGTCTTGAGTTCTAAGGCTTGAGTGTCTATGGGTGATTGATATTTGGACTAATTTGTGTTTTCCATGTTGAATTAGTGGTTGCAAACACTAATTTGTGCCTATTTGACTTGGGTTCTTCTTGAGAAAGAGAGCTCGAGTCTAGGAAAATTAGTCCAACAAGGAATTATGGCGTATTCAAGAGATTGATAGCCCCAATTAAAGGGTTAAACCTAGAGATAGTAATACCCAACTTCAACCTAAATTGCTTGCACAAATTATCATACCCAATTGGTCTTGAAAAAGTCAATTAGGGCAAAATCACTCACACTACCGAGAGGTATAGAGTGAGAAGTTTAGTGCATTGGTTATATCGTAATCCCCAACATGGCAACCTTGCCTGAGACTCGAGAACCCGTCAAGTATCCACCTAGGAGAAAGTCACTTCCCTAGTGCCTCCTTAACTATTTAGACAACCTTTCAAGTATCTTACTCTTAGCTTACTCTTAGCTTAATTTAGCATCTTATTAGCACAATATTAGAAGTAATCAAAAGACCAACTATGATTAGAAGTGAAACTAAGAGCAATTACGCATCTCTAATTTAACCCAATTCCTATTTCTATCTCCCTTTGGAATTCGATCCCGACCATCTCGGGTAAAAGCTGCTTCGACCACTCTCGCTACTTTGTAGTAGTGCAGGGCTGGCACCGATCACTTTTTGGCACCGTTGCCGGGGAGCTAACAATTTTGGCTATCAATCTAAATAGTTTTGTGTATTGTTCTTCTTTCCTTTTGTGTAACTAATTTTTGTGTGTCACAACTTCAGGTACAAAATGGCAGCAAACAATGCACCTCTTGGAGATCTTCCGCCGAGAGAGAAGGTAGATGACAATGTTGATGATGAGGTTCCTATTGTACCTCAAGGCCAAAGGAGAGGCCGCCAGGCCAATGATAATATTCCAGACCCTCCCCCGCCACCTCCAAGAGTGGCTCTTAGAGTGCTTCCCAACCAAGGATATGCTAGTATAATTTTCCCACCCCGGATCTGGGCGGGCAATTTTAAAATTACAAATGTGATGCTGACATTGCTGGAGAAGCGTGGGTATTTCACGAGTGTTGCCAATCATAATGCTTACAAACATCTCAAGGGTTTCGTGGATACCGGTTGGGGGAGCAAGCAAACTAATGTGTCCTAGGATGCACTTCGGTTGAGACTATTTCCATTCTCGCTTAGAGGGAAGGCATTGGATTGGCTTGAGCGACTTCCCACCCATTCCATCACTACCTGGGATGAGTTGGCGGACAAGTTCATTGCAAAATTGTTCTCACCGGGGCATATGACAACATTGAGAGATGAGATCTTGGCTTTCAAGCAGGAGCCCACTGAACCATTGCATGAGATTTGGGAGCGCTATAGAATAATAGTAAAGGAATTCCCCAATAATGATATGACTGAGGCGATGATCCAATAGACTTTCTATCGGGGCATTAACATAACAAACCAGTGCATAGTGAACCAACTTGCTGGGGGCAACTTCATGAAGTTGTCTTATGATGAGGCTTGTGACATTCTTGACGAGGTGACTGACACTTCTTCTGCTTGGAAAAGTAGAGCCAATGTGCCCCAGGATGACCCTATGGTCACTCATTTGCACAAAGAGTTACATGATCATGGGCAGGCTATAGCTGAGTTGACAACTACAATGAACCAACTAGCAAAGATACAGTTTCAACAAGTTCAAAATCCTCTCCAAGTGAATGCTATGGAGAGTGTCAACATGCTAGTCAACAAAAGAAGACAAAGAGGTCAACAGAACCAAGGGAGTTTGAATCAATTTGACAATGATTGTGGTGGACTCAAAGATGATGGTCATGATGGGTAGAATGAAGAGGTGCAATACGTGAACAACTATCAAGGCCAAAGGGGAAATTCTTCCAACCAATACCAATGGAGACCCCAAGGCAATTAGGGCAATCAACAATAACAAGGGAATAATAATTGGGGGAACAACAACCAAAATTCCAATTGGGGCAATCAGAACAATAATCAGAACAATCAGGGTAATTTGAATAGCAACAACAACAACTGGGGTGTTAACAACAATCAGGGAGATTGGAACAATGTCAATCTGGGAAATCGGGGGCAAGGCTTTCAAAGGCCCCCAATGTATCAACAACCGAACAATCCACCCCCATTTCCATCCCAAGGTCCGAGTTCTTCCAATAATGAAATGGGGAGAATCGAAATGATGTTTGAACAGATGATGAAAAAGAATGCGGACTCTGATGCTTAGTTGGCTTCCCACAGTACTTTAATCAGAAACTTGGAGGTTCAATTAGGCCAAATCTCACAATCCTTGAATACTCGCCCTAAGGGGGCTCTACCAAGTGATACGGTAGTTAATCCGAAGGGTGGGTACAATCATGTTATGGCGGTAACTACAAGGAGTGGACGAGGCGGTGATGTGAATGCCTCCAAACAAAAACAAATTTTAAGTGATGAAGTTGAGTTGCAAGAAGATGCGATTCCTTTGGTGGTTGAAAATGTGATTGATGAGAAGGTGAATGAAGAATTGAGGGTTGATATATAACATGCCGAGGTGGAGACTCATAATGACGTGAACCCATTTAGGGAACACGTAATAGACATGCCAGAAATGGTTGTGCCAAAATCCAAGTCTCCTTTGACAAGGCCACCTCCACCTTATCCTCAAAGTCTCACAAAGTAGAAAAAAGAGAATCAGTTTAAAAAGTTTATTGACATGATGAAGAGCTTATCCATTAATGTGCCTTTGGTGGAGGCTCTAGAACAAATACCGGGTTATGCTAAATTCATGAAGGACTTGGTGATAAAGAAAAGATCCATGGATTGCGAAACTATCAAGATGACCCACCAAGTTAGTGCAATAGTGCACTCAATGGCCCTGAAGCTTGAAGATCCCGATGCTTTCACCATTCCTTGCACCATTGGGAGTGCGGACTTTGCTAAAGCTCTATGTGATTTAGGGAAAATTATCAACTTGATGCCCTACTTAGTTTTCAAGACTTTGGGTATTGGGCAACCGAGGCCGACTTCCATGAGATTGCAAATGGCGGATAGAACTATGAAGAGTCCATTTGGTATTATTGATGATGTTCTTGTCCGGCTGGATAAATT
This sequence comes from Nicotiana tabacum, assembly GCF_000715075.1. Classification (NCBI taxonomy): domain Eukaryota; kingdom Viridiplantae; phylum Streptophyta; class Magnoliopsida; order Solanales; family Solanaceae; genus Nicotiana; species Nicotiana tabacum. The sequence goes on from NC_134082.1 coordinate 52,706,388, forward strand.
TATCTTGCCAGCTGATTTTGTGATCTTGGATTGTGAGGTAGATTATAAAGTTTCAATCATATTAGGAAGACCTTTCCTTGCTACTGGGAAGGCCTTAGTTGATGTGGAAGCAGGGGAACTCACCTTCCGGGTGGATGATGAGAAAGTGGTCTTTCATGTGTGCAAGTTAGTGAAGCAGCCCAACAGTTCTGAGGTGTGCTTCTTTTGTGGACCTTTTCACGGAACTGATAGTTGATGCTACCAGTGCAATGATCAATGCGGAGAACCCTCTAGAGGTAGTATTGTTGATCTTGATGTAAATGAGGATGAAGGCCGAGTGGAGTGCGTGAATGCTTTACATGGAATGGACTCTTACTCTTATGAGCCTAGGAAACTCTCTTTGGATCTTGAAAATAGGAAGACTCCACCAACAAAACCTTCAATCGAGGAACCTCCGGTGTTGGAGTTGAAGTCGTTGCCTCCACACGTCATGTATGAGTTCTTAGGCCCTAGTTCAACTTTGCCAGTTATTCTTTCCTCTTGTCTTACTAACATGCAGGTTGATGCCATATTGGCGGTGCTCCAAAAGTGGAAAAAGGAAATTGGATGGACTTTAACTGATATTCGGGGGATAAGCCCCACATTCCGTATGCACAAGATTATTCTGGAAGATGATGCAAAGCCCTCCTTGGAACATCAAAGGAGGTTGAATAAGGCAATGTAAGAAGTTGTGAAAAAGGAGGTGATCAAGTGGTTGGATGTCGGGGTTGTGTACCCTATCTTTGATAGCTCTTGGACTTTATCGGTGCAATGTGTACCGAAGAAGGGTGGCATGACCGTGGTTGCAAATTCACAAAATGAGTTGATTCCTACCAAGACCATCACCGGTTGGAGGGTATGCATGGACTACCGCAAGTTGAATAAAGTGACCCGCAATGATCACTTTCCATTGCCTTTTCTACATCACATGTTAGATCGACTTGCTGGGCGTGCCTTCTATTGTTTCTTGGGTGGGTATTCTGGATACAATCAAATCTTTATTGCTCTGGAAGATTAGGAGAAGACCATATTCACTTGTCCATATGGCACCTTTGCCTTTTCTAGGATGCCTTTTGGGTTGTGCAATGCACCGGGTACATTTCAGCGGTATATGATGGCCATTTTCACCGATATGGTGGAGGATATTTTGGAGGTGTTCATGATGACTTTAGTGTTGTGGGTGATTCGTTTGATGAATATTTGAAAAATCTTGATAGAGTGTTGGCCCGTTGTGAAGAAACCAATTTTGTTCTTAATTGGGAGAAATGCCACCTCATGGTTGAGGAGGGCATAGTTCTTGGGCATAAAATTTCAAAGCATGGTATAGAGGTGGACAAAGAAAAAATTAATGTGATTTCAAGGTTCCCTCCCCCTATCTCTGTCAAGAGAGTTAGAAGTTTTCTTGGGCATGCGGGGTTCTACCAGAGATTTATCAAAGACTTTTCAAAGGTAGTGAATCCCTTGTGCAAGTTATTGGAAAAAGATGCCAAGTTCGTGTTCGATGAGAGATGTATGCAAGCCTTTGAACTTCTCAAGCACAAGTTTACCACCACCCCTATTATTACCGCACCGAATTGGAGCTTGCCTTTTGAGCTCATGTGTGATGCGAGCGATCTTGCGGTTGGGGCGGTTTTGGGTCAAAGAGTGAACAAAATATTTCATCTAGTGTACTATGTGAGCAAGGCAATGAATGATGCTCAAGTGAACTACACGGTGACCGAGAAAGAGCTTTTGTCTATTGTATTTCCAATGGAGAAATTTTGCCCGTATCTTATGGGTGCCCAGGTCATAGTCCATACCGATCATGCCACACTCTGGTACTTGATGTTGAAGATGGATTCCAAAGCTAGATTGATGCGAAGGGTCTTGTTACTTCAAGAGTTTGATTTGGAGATTGTTGACCGGAAGGGTAGTGAAAACCAAGTGGCAGACCACTTGTCCCACTTGGAGGAGGAGGGGAGGCCTCGTGATGGCCTAGAGATCAATGATTCATTTCCCGATGAGCAACTCCTTTTGGTGTCGGTGAATGGTATGCCATCATTTGCGGACGTTGCTAATTTTCTTGTGACTAGTATAATCCCGTGTGAGCTCTCTTTTAACCAAAGGAAGAAGCTCAAACGGGATAGTTTGGATTTCTATTGGGATAAGCCGTACTTGTTCAAGATCTGCACAGATGGTGTGATCCAAAGGTGTGTCCTGGAGGAGGAGCAATTGAGTATCTTAGAGGCTTGTCACTCCTCTCCCTATGGTGGCGATCATGGTGGGGCGAGGATGACTTCAAAAGTTCTTAGTTGTGGGTTTTATTGGCGAACTTTATACAAAGATGCAAGTGAACTTGTGAAGAAATGTGACGAATGTCAAAAAGCGGGTGGAATTTCGAAGAAAGATGAGATTCCTCTCATTACCATTCTTGAAGTTGATATTTTCGATGTATGGGGCATTAATTTTATGGGCCCTTTTGTTAGCTCGTGTGGGAACATATACATTTTTGTGGTGGTTGACTATATTTCAATGTGGGTTGACGCCGTGGCTTTACCCAACAATGAGGCCCGGAGTGTTGTTGCGTTTCTCAAGAAGAGCATTTTTACAAGGTTTGGCACTCCTCGTGCAATCATAAGTGATGGGAGATCTCATTTTTGTAATAGAGCTTTTGACACTTTGCTTGCAAAGTATGGTGTCAATCACAAAGTTTCTACTCCTTATCATCCTCAGGCGAGTGGCCAAGTTGAAGTCTCAAACAGGGAAATCAAGAGTATATTGTAAAAAATGGTCAATTCAAATAGGATCTTTTGGTCAAAGAAGTTGGATGATGCTCTATGGGCTTATAGGACTGCTTACAAGACTCTGATTGGTATGTCTCCTTACCGGTTGGTGTTTGGAAATCTTGCCATTTATCGGTTGAGTTAGAGCACAAGGCGATGTGGGCGTTGAGGAAGCTGAATCTTGAATGGGATGTGGCAATAAATCTTCGTGTGGAGCAGCTTAATGAACTTGATGAATTCCGATTCCATGCCTACTCCAGTTCATCCTTGTACAAGGACAAGATAAAGTACCCTCATGATAAATATGCTCGTGGCAAGTAGTTCAAAGTGGGTGATTTGGTTATCTTGTTTAACTCTCGGTTACGTCTGTTTCCGGGAAAGCTTAAGCTGAAATGGAATGGACCTTTTGAAGTGGTGTTTGTGACTCTGTTTGGTGCACTTTACTTGAAGAACAAAAATGGGAAGGTTTTCAGAGTTAATGGGCAAAGGGTCAATCACTACCTGGGTAAGATTGATGATAGACAAGTGGTGGCACTACTCCATCTAAAGTGATTTGATGGTAACCTGTGTCGTGCCACGACATTAAATCAGGCGTTTCTTGGGAGGCAACCCATGTGTCTTTGTTTTTATTTTTCTTTGATTTTCTTTGTAGTATAGGATTTGCTTTTGGACTAACTGGTTGTGAGTTGCTGTAAGATTGTTTTGATGCAGTGCAGGACTAAGTTGAAAAAATGCACACTCTCTGAAGTTTGCACTGCGACCGCATTGCATTTTGTGTGCGGGGGCACAAATTCAATGCGGACCATAAAGTTGATTGGTACAAAGTGAGGAGTCTCAGAAGTTTTCCACCGCGGCCGCATTGCATTTTGTGTGGTCCGCGGTGAACCATTGTGGCCGCTTTGCATTTCTTGTAGTCCGTAGTGGTCATTTCCCCAGTGCCACTTGTTTTTCAGCACCTCAGAGCGTGGTGCCATTTTGTGCGGTCCACGGTGGGTAGGTGAGATGGGCCCCAATTCCTTTTTCTATAAATAGGACCTGAGGCCCTCAGTTAAACTTTTCGACCCTTTGTACTCAAAAGCTAAAAATCACTGTTCATCTCATCTAATTGCACGAATTCAACTGCTAAGTCTCAATTAATCAACATTGCATCTCACTTCTGGTAGCTTTAATTCTTTCTTAATTGTTTAATTTTGCTATTTTCCTTTAACTTTTATTTTTCTTAGTTTTTCTTCTTTTCTTCCCATTTTCTTTCAATTATGTAAATTAGGTTTGTTTAATCATGTTTAAATTAGGAATAGTTAGTTAAAAGCACTGATTCAACACCTAGGGGATCAATAATAGGTGAAAATTTGAACTAAAAACGTGAAAATTTTGAACCATAGGTTAGTATTGCTATTGGGTGTTCGCCGCAGACTGCAGTGGATTTTGTGCGGTCCGCGGTGCTTCTGTGTGGTCCGCAATGCTATTTTGTGTGGACCACGGTGGTGAATGTTCTGAAATCTAATGATTGAGGACCGTGGCCACGATGGATTTTGTGCGGTTTGCGGTGCCTAGAATCAGAGAGTGGGTAGTATGATCACCACCTCAGTGCGGACAACGGTGGATTTTATGCGGTCCGCAGTAGCTTCTTTGCGGCCACACTTCATTTTGTGTGGTCCGTGGTCTGCAATTCTGACTGTCTGTAATATTTTTCTGCAATGCTTCACTGATTCTGCTGATACTAACAAAGCTCAACTGAATGTTCTTTGCAGATCATGGTGAAATCACGAGGCAGAGGTGATAAACAGAAAGGGAAAGGATATCCCTCATGGGGTAGGGGACAAGGCATGATTAGATTGATCCCGCAAGCACAACAAAACATCAAAAACACCAGAAGGCTCATAAAGGCTGCTGATAGAGCTATTGACCAATCTGGGAGTTAATGTGAGCCTTCCCGGGAGGCATCTGACTCAGACTCCATGCCAGAGTATGTTCCTGACTGGTCGGAGAGGAATAAATTGAGGGATACACCTCTGGGCTCTCCCACTGCCCAAGCATCAGTGCGCATATCTTCTGAGTCGTCTGAAGGCTCAGCTGCAGGTAGTGCCAATGAATATTCCACCCCACTTACAGCTTCACTATCTAGGGAGGGGCCCGTAGAAGAAGAAGGAGAAGAAGTAGGAAGGGGTGAGCCCCAAGTAGGAGTGGTACAGAGAACCGGGAACCCGGAGGCATGGCAGGACAGTTTCCTGAGTGAAGTGGCCTACCACAAATTCAGAGAATGGTGGCCCGAGAAGAAGTTAATACCTGAGCGAAAATTCATCACACGGGACCTTATGCCTCACAACCCCAATGTGTTGAGGCAGTTCAGAGAGAGAGAAGGTTAGGACTACTTCATAGGCCAGTGGAGGATGCCAATGAGCACTTAGTCAAAGAATTCTACACCAATGTTGCCCACATCAAAAAGGGTACCACAATGACTAAAGTGCGGAATTTGAAAGTGAAATTTTGGAAAAACTATAAATGACTTCCTGGGCTTCCCAGAGGAGGATGAGACCTTTTACATAGACAAGGTAGCTTTGGGGGAGGATGCCCGTCTGTGGCTAGCTGAGTACTTGGCAACGTTGGGTAAAAATTCTAAGGAGAACATTGAATTTTGAAAGAAAAGGGTGGGAGACATTTTTTTGTAGCCGGCTAGACCCCACCACTTACGACAACTCCCTTCCGATCTCCCGGGCTATATTGGTGGCATCGATCATGGCGAGGTACACGATCAACATCGGGAATGTGATGTCGAGGGTGATTACACGGGTCGTGAATGAAGGTGGTAGATCCTACCGCTTCCCCAATTTTCTGACCATGTACTTTGAGGAACTTGATGTGGAGAAGCGGAGATTTGATGTCAAAGTGAAACCAAAAGCATCGTTCTCCTAGTACAACACCAAGGGTCCTGACAACCCCAAGGACCCTAAGGGAAAAGCCACTACTTCAACTGGCCAGTCTGAAGAGCCAGTAGTAGTAGTGGCTCCTACTCAGCCTCCCTCTGCCACTCCACTTCTATAGTTCTGGAGATCCCATCATCCGTAGCATATCCTTTTACTGCCCACTGACTGAGCCAGACCCTTGCCAGTATCAACAACTGGATATAGACAGCCACTTCCACGCTGTCTGCACTTTCTACTTCGGTGGCAGCCCAGTCTGCACCGACTATACCACAGGTCCCACAGTCAGTGGAGGACACTCTCAAGGAGCTTCTGGAAAACCAGAAGAAGCTCATGGATGCTGTTGATTCTCATGGAAAGGCATTGAAGGAGCTTGCTAAGGAGTCAAAGAAAATGAGAAAGGCTCGTGCTTCAAAGGAGTCGGTGAAGGAGTTAAGGGTGGAGGTAGAGAGGTTGAAGGCTGATCACTTGCCTCTGGATCTTCTATTGCATGACCTGGATCCAACAGCCCAGCCCCAGCTAGAGCAGGAGACAGAGAGGCCACCCAAGAGGAAGAGGGTGATTCCCCGTACTGACGACGCTGTTATAGAGTTGGAGGACCCGCAAGAAGGTTCATCTAGCCAGCCCTAGATTCCAGTACAGGCCCAGGATTCAGTCCAGGCCTAGGTCCCAGTGGATACATAGATTACAGAGGGCCAATCAGAGGTTCCCGAGCAGACCGAGGACCCAGGGACTCAGACTCAGGATCCTATGCAGACGGAGGGCCAATAGGTAGTTTCTTTTTCCTCTCTTTCACACCTCCTTTTTTCATCTACACCCCGTAAAGGGTATAAATATAAGGGAGTTTTTCCAATTAAAGGACAATTGAAACGGGATTTATTGTTTTTTAAAAACAATTCAGAGTCGCCACTTGAGAGATTTATGGTGTCCCAAGTCACCAGTTTAATCCCGAATCGAGGAAAAAGTTTGACTCTGTTTAACAGACCGCGAACCAGAAATCTGGGTAAGGAATTCTGTTAACCCGGGAGAAGGTGTTAGGCATTCCCGAGTTCCGTGGTTCTAGCACGGTCGCTCAATTGTTATAATTGGCTTAATTATCTGAATTTAGAACATTTTGAACCTATGTGCAAATTTAACCTTTTAACCGCTTTTAATTGATTTTTAAAGAAGATTGAACGTTATTAAAACATGTCTCGAACCACGTCACATAAATGCACCCGCGGTCCTTGACATACTTTAATATCATTAAGATTTGGATTTGGGTCACATAAATGTGCACCCAAATTTAGGGAAATAACTTTATTAAAATGTCGCACTTAAAGCAACTACGCGTTTTTAACTTTGCGAGGGCCATGGAAATTTACTAAATGGCACGCCTTGAATTCTAAAGATTCAAGTATTAATTAAGCGAGGGCCGTGCGTTTTAAAATTTTTATTTGGCACGACACACCTCGGTTCCAACTTTCAAAAGGAAATCCAAAACCAAACTTTCGAGGGCCATAACTACTCTTCACAATTAATCTTGTCGCTACTTAAAACTACATCATGTTATTAAATATAAGGGAAAACTCAACATGCCTACGGTGTCCTCGAATAAGACTTCACCATCAAGTCTCTCTCATTTTGATCTTTCTCTCAACTTGTTGTTGCCTTACGGTGTCCGCGAGTGTTTTCACCAATAAGACTCTCTCATTTTTATTTCTCTCAGCTCTCGTCGCCTTATAGTGCCCGTGAGGGTTTTCACCAATAAGACTCTCTCATTTTTATTTTCCTTCTTGAACCAGAGTGTTGCCCCTGACATGAATTACCTTTACTTGCTCGACTTGGCATTTCTCAAAGACTGATCAGAAGGTCTTTCTTTGGACCGTAATGTGGGCTTTTGGACAGGGTTAGAAGGAAAGGGTATAAAAGGCTCAAAACAATTCAAATGGGTTAAAGTTACAACTTTTGGAATCAGGTTTCTCACAACATACACAACTTCTACGCCAGTTTCTTCCATGGGGGACTTTTGGGATTTTTGTTTTGATGAGACCGAACCGTGAGGCTTCCTACGTATCCTTAAAAGGAATCAGGTCGAACGTAGTTCATGACATAGGAATTGCTCTGTTGTTGTGATTTTTCTTTTCTCTTTCTCTCTTCTTTTCTTTTCTTTCTTCCTTTTTCTCTTTTTGTTGAATTGTTGTTTTTTTTCCTTTCTTCTTTTTCCCTTTTTCTCCTTTTTTCTCTTTTTTTTACAATTTTCATTTTTTCTTCTCTCCCTTTTCATTCTTTTCTTTTGTCTTTTTCCTTTACTTATCTTTCATGCTTGTGTTTCTGATCTTTGCTATTGATTCCGAAAGGGGGGTATGAAAGAAAATAAACAAGGCTCAAAGGGGTAACGAAGGATAAGGTGTTTAGATAGCAGAACAAAATACCTTCGTCATTCCAATCTTCAAAACATGTCAAGTACAAACAACACAATTAAACAAACCAAGGAAAACATTCGTAACATCTTTTGATTGCGCCAGACTTGATGACCATATCCACACATTCGGATTCTACATCTGTTACATACAAAGCACCAGTAGACAACACTCTCACTCTTATTACCACGAACGGCCCCCTACAAATTTGGGGCAAACTTGCTTTTATCTTCAAATTGATGCGGCATGATGCATTTCAATAGGGGTTCTTTATGTTCTATCTGCCCCAGTTTCACACAATTCGGGCTTGAAGTGATCTCAACATGCCTTTACTTGTTTCCCTCAAATGTCCCTATCATCTTCAAAATTGTTTCATTCATTGCTTCATGACTAAACTGAATTTTTAAGACCAGGCCGAGAATTACGCATACATGTCATGTTACTAGAGTCAACAGGAAAAGAACTATAAAAGAAAAGAGAACTAAACGAAAATGACTAGAAATCACAGAAAATAGAAAATTGCATTAGACAGATGGTGATAGGGTTTGGACAGCAAAACAAACAAACTAAACTGGGGCTATAAACCTAGAACAAACCTAGACAACACTAAACAGGCTACTAGACTAAACAAACTAGGCAAAATAAGAGGATAGAAGGGTTTGAGTCACAAGACAATATCTGGACTACAACCCTGAAATAACCCTGAAATAAAGAAGGGTTTGAGTCACAAGACAATATCCCTGGCTAACCAAGACAGGAGCGTCTTTCCAATTGCCAAGCTCGGCATCTTAGCCACTGAATTCTGCATCAACATTACTAGGACCTTCACAAACTTCCATCACATGGTTCTTAACAAATTGCTTTTGGGTTCCCTTTGCTGGCTCATTCTTAAGATCAACCTCTGATAGCACTGAAAACTTTGAAGCGCGTGGGCCTTCGAGGATCTCAGAAGAATTTTCATATTCCTTTTCAAAACAAATCATACTCACCATATGCGTCTCAGGCGATGGACTTTGGCTAGTGTCTGCTGCATCGGGATTTTGCACGACAATGTCACCTGCATCAATAAGCTTCTGAATTGCTTTCTTCAGATTCCAACACTTCTCTATGTCATACCCTGGGGCATCTGAGCAATATACGCACCTTTGAGAAAAATCAAACTTCTTTGGAGGAGGGTTTGGCATTTTTATCTGGATCGGCTTTAACATATCCAATTCCTTCAACTTTTGGAATAAACTGGCATATGATTCTCCAATAGGGGTGAAAGCCTTTTCTTTTTTCAGCAACCTCTCATTCTTAAATGCTCGATTGGGACGGAAACTTGATGGAGGGGGTTTTCGGTAGGCTCGTGGGGGTGGATAGGCATTTCGTGGAGCTGGTTACTGGGAAAATGTCGTATGACTTTGGGAGTTCTATGGAGAGAAGTGGTATTGGGGGGATCATCTGGTGTACAGGGATATCCATGGGGATGATGTCGAGGTTGAAAGTGTTGATCGGGAAAGCCCATCAGATCATTTTTTCTGTTTCTCTTTCTTCCACCCAAGCTTACTGGGATGTTCTGAATGTCTTTCGAACAACTCATGATTTTGCCTGACTTGATTCCCTCTTCTACTAGCTCCCCCATTTTTAACACATCATTGAAAGGATTTCCCAAGGCCTGGATCAAATGACTGAAGTAGGTGGGCCCCTAGGCTTTAGGAAGAGCTCAACCATTTCTTCTTCCCCAATCGGGGTATTGACTCGAGCAGCCTGCTCCCTCCATCTGAGTCCAAATTCTCTAAAGCTTTCCTCCGGTTTCTTTTCCATTTTAGATAGGGAGGAGCGGTCTGGGGTAACACATAATCTGTATTGAAAGTATCGAACAAAATCTTGAGCCATGTCACCCAATGTAGGCCACTTACCAACATCTTGATGATTATGCCATTCCAATGCTGCCCCAGTCATGCTCTCACTGAAGTACGCCATCAACAAATCATCTTTCTCGCCAACACTTCTCATTTTATTGCAATAATCCCTTAAATGGGCTACCGGATCCCCACACCCATCATACAAGTTAAACTTTGGCACCTTAAACCTCGCAGGCAGATGAATGTCTGGGGACATAGACAACTCTTTGTAAGACATGCTACCCTGGTCTCCCGTTCCTTGCTTGTTCATTGAAGACTGTTCTATGCCTTTTAGCCTCCTGGGTATCCCATCTAGCCCTTTTCTTCCTGTGAACTCTTCATTTACAATATGAGACCCATCCCGCGGACCCTACTTGTATGAGTTGGGAACCTTATGGGCAACCTCTGAGGGGTAATATTGGGCATAATGAGTTTTGAATGAGTATTCATTATCGGGGATAGTAGATGTGACAGGAGGGCGATTTTGGGGAGAGGTAATTGGAGGATGAGTGATGGAGCTACTAAGACGGTTGGGAAAGCTGTGATAACCGGGTAGATCTGGAGAGTATGGAGGATCATCTGGTATTGTGTTCGGAGCTTGGGTAAGGACGACATCTAAGAGGCTAGGTGGTGGCGGGGGTGGTACCTTCCCAGTCATTCAAGCCTGATACATGTCAGCCATGTGTTGTTTTAACATCTTTACCTCTTCAATCAACCCATTGTTCTATTCAACCAACTGCTTTCGAGCGCCGGTATCAACCAACTCAGTTCTGTTGTTGTCTGCCATTGCCTTTTGACTTTGTGTTGTAGAGAAGAGTTACCACTTTAAAAACCACAAACCAATCACCCTTCTGCTATGAATATAACAAAAAGAATCTATCATGTTAGCGTTAGGGCATTTAACATAATATAATCTCACTTTACGTGCAATGCACCTAACCACAGTTATCAGTTCTAAAATGACTTCGAGGGTACAAAGGTCAGTTGGCATCATCCCAATTTGTCCATTTTAACCTTCTCTTTTCTTTGTCTTTCTAGCACTTCTTGGCTTGCCCATTTTCCTTCATTTCTCTTTTTTTTATTATCACTTTTTTCTTTCTCTCATATCTCACATCCCACAATTTCACCTTTTTTTTGTTTCCTTCTTTTTTCCCTTTTTCCTTTTTTTCTTTTCTTTTAACATTTAAATAAAATGATTCGATCGAACCCTATGTAGGTTGCCTACGTATCATGACACCGCATGAATCAGATCTTTGCGTAGTTTTGGAAGATCAGAAATAAAGTAAACAAACTAACATTTTCATTCTCTTTTCTTTTCTTTTTATTTTCTTTTTTTTTAAAACAGATATTCTATGAGAAATTATCAAGGAAAAACCCTAAAAGAGAAAAATATTTTTTGATTCTCTCTTTTTTTTTGTGAAGGAAATCTAAGGAATAAAAGCACAGAAAATATTTTGAATCTTCATTTGATATCCTGACGCAAGATTTCGAAACAAGCAATAAACAAAATAAGACAAAATATTTTTGGATTTCAATTTTGATTATCTAAAAAGAAATTCTAATGATAAACAAAAGATAAAGTATTTTTTCCCATGTAAAATATCCTAAAGTTCTAATGAAAATAAAAGAATGATTTTTCCTCATTTTTCACTAATTTCTCAAAGAGACACCTCAAAAGAAAACCTTTTTGGATTTTGGAATTAACACCCTAAAGAAAGCTTTTAAAGAAAGGTTAAAAGAAAATTCTCTTTTTTTGAATAAAAACAATTCATTTTAAGTCCTAGATATTAATTTCCTAAGAAAAAAGAAAAAAAAAACCTCAACAAATTTTCATTTCTAGAATTAGTATTCTAAAGAAAATTTATAACAAAATATAAAATGCAACATCTCTTTTTTTTTGAATTTTGAGTTAGAGCATATTTTTCAAATATAAAGCAGAAAATACAATAACAAAAGGCTTGACATTACTGTACAAAATTAGAAAGTAAAAGACGACATAAAATGAAGAACAGACTCAAAATATAAAAATAAAACAAATCTCCTTAAGCAACTCCTGCCTGAGCGATGCTGACCGAATGGTCACGGGGTGTCTGTCATGCTTAAATTTCGGTAAATAAATCCACACCTGAGAAAACTTTAAACCAACACTATGTGAGACAATAACATTCCCTAAGACACATGCAAGACACAATTGAGACTATTTTTTGCAAAATTACTTATTTGGTCAAATGGTGGCTAGAAGTGCAAAATTTGGCTAAAACCCCGAAAAGCCAAGAACTTAAGATTTACTAGGAAGACCGGACCCTATGTCGGTTGCCTACGTATCCCGCCTCGAGAGGCGAGAATCAAGTTCACGTAGTTCGGGAAGATTGGATACGAGCGAAAAATAAAAATAACAACTAATTTAGAGAAAATATGTTTTTTGTCTTTTTTTTTTTCTCTTTTTTTTTTTGAAAAATGATGAAACATGTAAACTCTTTTTTTTTATTTTCTTTTTCCCCTTTTTTTTTGATTTTTGATTTTTGAAAAATGATGAAAAAGTACAAATGTTTTTGAATTTTTCAAGCTCTTTTTTTTTTCTTAACAAAATGTAACAGAAAAAATAATTAGGCCCCACTCGCTTTATCTTCACACTTCACCCTCTCGTTTTCTTTTTTTTTTCTTCTTTCTGTTTTTTCATTTCTTCATCTACCCTCAGCTGTCATTGGTCTGCCAAATGACCCTTTTACCCTTGAATAAATGCAATATGTAGCACATAAGATGCATTAGGATGGTCTTTTATTTTTTGGGGTATACCTGTCCTAGACAGACCCAACCCCTGTGTTGAGTTCCCTAGGTCAAAATGCACATGATGCAAATAAACGTTCCTACTAGGGATCCGGCATGAGGTATTGTTATACTAGGTTTTAAAAAATTTGGGTTTATTTGTTCTAGACCTGGCTTACCCAAGCGGACAACTCGAGCCGGGGGGGGGGGACTGCGTACCAGTAACCAAAAGATCATCCAGCTTTGCAACTTGTCCGAACATCGTCCTATTTGGGATTTGACACTAACAAAAAGAAGTCACGACTAGCGTGCACTCCTCAGGAGAGGGAAGTGAGGGGTTTCGTAGTAGTTTATGTACAATTCAGATAATATCAAAGTGGTAAAAGCAACATTTAGCACATTAGGCCCGAACATGTAATAAAATCAGATAATAAATAAAGCCAAATATAACAATTCATCTAAGATCAAATTCTGAACCCTGAATCAGAAGTTCTGGGTTCTTATCCCCAGGAGAGTCGCTAGAGCTTTCACACCTCCTTTTTTCATCTACACCACGTAAAGGGTATAAATATAAGGGAGTTTTTCCAATTAATGGACAACCGAAACCGAATTTATTGTTTTTTAATAAAATTCAGAGTCGCCACTTGGGAGATTTATGGTGTCCCAAGTCACCGGTTTAATCCCGAATCAAGGAAAAAGTTTGACTCTGTTTAACAGTCCGCGAACCAGAAATCTGGGTAAGGAATTCTGTTAACCCGGGAGAAGGTGTTAGGCATTCCCGAGTTCCGTGGTTCTAGCACGGTCGCTCAACTGTTATAATTGGCTTAATTATCTGAATTTAGAACATTTTGAACCTATGTGCAAATTTAACCTTTTAACCGCTTTTAATTGATTTTTAAAGAAGATTGAACGTTATTAAAATATGTCTCGAACCACGTCACATAAATGCACCTGCGGTCCTTGACATACTTTAATATCGTTGAGATTTAGATTTGGGTCACATAAATGTGCACCCGAATTTAGGGAAATAACTTTATTAAAATGTCGCACTTAAAGCAACTACGCGTTTTTAACTTTGCGAGGGCCATGGAAATTTACTAAATGGCACGCCTCGAATTCTAAAGATTCAAGTATTAATTAAGCGAGGGCCGTCCGTTTTAAGATTTTTATTTGGCACGGCACACCTCGGTTCCAACTATTAAAAGGAAATTCAAAACCAAACTTTCGAGGGCCATAACTACTCTTCACAATTAATCTTGTCACTACTTAAAACTACATCATGTTATTAAATATAAGGGAAAACTCAACATGCCTATGTTATTAAAACTCAATATAAACTAAACAAAGTTTCATTCATGAATTCGATTAAGTGCAGAAAGGTGAATGTTTCGACTAAGTAGGCTAGAATAAGTAGTAAGCGAGAACAATATTGTACGTGAACCAATACTCTCAGGCAATTAAGCATGAATTCATCGTAATGGACCTACGACAACACAAGATCCCAATAATTAAAGAGATAAACAATAACCTGAATAATTACAATCAACTATTACCAACCCATTTCCTTTAAACTAAACATGATTTAGACGTATTAAATCTAACACAACACCAATAAGCAGTAAACCAGCACAAATAAGTAGTAAAACCAAACAAACATGTAGGGGAGTTCAAGATTCAATGTTGAAAATGTACCCAAACATTGAAGCAACTAAGAAGGGAGTAGAATGGACCTGAGATAATATTTTTTTAAAAATGGAATCTGAAAATGTTTAGCGAAACTCGACAGAGCCGTGACGGAACTCAACAACGGACCTCGATGGTACCACGACCTTAGACGGAAAGCCAACAACTGACCTGCGCCCGACCAAAACATACGCCAGTGATTCTAGCGGGACTTTTACTGATCGGAGAACTCGACGACGACATCAACGGCAAACTCGAATCTCCAACTATACCTCGATCGTGATTTCATCAGATTGAATGGACGATATTCTTTAATAAACCAAGCGAAGCCTGAAACCATATTCACGTTCCTCTCATGCTTACAAAACTCAATAGGTTCGCTACTGTCCCTTTCCCGCTCTATGCGTATGTGTGGCTATGTGTAAGTGTTTTTCGGTGAGAGGGAGATGATGGTCGTGTTTTTCGTAACAGAATGGATGGGAGGAGATTGGCTACTGATATGCGTGGTTGTTCATGGTGTTGGCTAGTCGTTTGTGACGTGAAGCTTCGCCGGAAATGGCAGCTTTGCGGTGAACGGAGGTCCAGCGACGATGGTGAGCTGGGTGAGGTCGCTTGGTTCTATTTGTCGCGTCTGGAACTCGTTGATCTGACGAGCTAGTGGAGCTCATTTTTTTGGCGAGTTTCAGGCAGAGACGGGGTCGTTTGACGATTAACGTTCAGGGGTCGTTGGTGTTTTCTCCGGCGAGCTGGGTTGTTCCTGGGGTCGGGTTCGTTCCCTGCGCAGCTTCTGCGTATTTTCTTTCCCAGCCTTTTTTCGTTATTATCATGCGCAGCTTTGCTGCTTTTCGTTCCAGCACTCCTCCGTTATTTTTTGTTTTTTCTTTTATTTATATAGTCTAGGTTTAGGTAGGGTTTTAGGTTAAGGGGTATGGGCCTAGGAATTATAAGCTTGGCAATTATGGGCTAAGTCCAAAATTAGGCCTAAAGATAGGTTGCTCGAGCCCAATCTCTATTCTTTCGCTGCGAACGAGATTAAAAATGCGGGCCCATTTCTTAATTATTCCTACTATTCCAATAATTATTAAAATAAAACTAACCATTAAAACAAATCTATTTTTGGTATTTTCAAATATCATATTAAAATAAAAATACGATATTATTGTTGTATGCTTTTTTTTAAGATTTTTTTAAAATTAAAAATGACTACAAAACATTAATGAACCTATTTTTTGTGATTTTTTGTTATTTTGTAATAAAATAAAGTAAAAGAGCCAAAATTACTTAAAATATTTATATTATGCCTAAATTAAATATTTACACGCTAAAATATGAAAAATCTTGGGGAGGGTCAAAAATCACATGTCTACACTCTCATCTTTGTTATGTTTTCTAAACAACCCTAGTCTATTACCTTCGATTTGATGGGGTAGCCCTATTTGGATGACTGTATAAATGACAGTACTTTTTCTTTATGCTTTCTTTTTACCTTTGGTTTGTACATAATTTTATCATTTTATTGCTCTTTTCGTACTTTTTACTTTTGGTCTATATATAAAGTTACGTTTTAATGTACATATTCATTCTCCCTTATGTATATTCGACTAATTCCCCTCTTGTATATATTCATTTTACTTTCCGCATTTTTCCTTTCATAGCTTCTTATTTTATGTTCGTAGCTTCTTGTTTTGAGTTTTTGCAGTAAGCCTTTAGTTTTCTTAATGCCATGATTCTTTTCAAAGGTGGAATTTGTGTGAACCGGGTGTCTCTTCCCGATGATGGATCCCATGACAACCTTCTTAAGGGTTTGAGTCTGGTTTCTTTTTGCTTTTAGTGTAAAGAGTAGCTAGTTGGTAAGGATGCCTCAAGCAAAGCTTCATTGGGCCTAACACATTTGCCTTTGATCCTATGGTCAAAATAAATTGTTGTGTATAGGATGGTTAAAGTGGTGACTTTGAGACTCTTGTGTTGGCCGATAATCATCAAGTGATTTTTTGGGACCATTGTGTTGCTAAAATCATCAAAAGGGTCTTTTTAGAACGGGTAAAGGCTTGTATCATGGTCTTTGAAAGAAAAAGGGCTATGGCTCAAATGGGTTGACTAGGGATATTATCATTGGTAGGCGATGGATTTTTTCAAGATACTATTAGGATCAAGGAGAGCCTATAATCACTTCTCAAGTCAAACTACACTTAGGATTTCGCTTAGACAAACATTCAGGGCAAGTTCTAGACTCAATGACACGGGACTTGGACTTGCAAATCAAATTCTCACCACACAAGCTATATGATTGCTAAAGAGACAAAGTCGGGGGCCCACAACAACCTTAGCTAAGATTTGAGTAATGCAAATGGTCCTGAAAAACCACTTGATGATTATTAGTCAACACAAGAGTCTCAAGGTCACAAATGTCACCATCCTATACACACCAATTTGTTCTTGACCATAAGATCAAAGGCAAATGTGTTAGGCCCAAGTGAAGCTTTTCTTGATGCACTATTACTCACTAGCTACTATTTACACAAAAACGAAAAGAAAACAAACTCAAACCCTTAAGAAGGTTGTCATGCCATCCATCATCGGGAAGAGCCACCCGGTTCACACAAACTCCACCTTTGGAAAGAACCATGTAATTAAGAAAACCAAAGGCTTATTGAACGCAAAACTCATAATAAGAAGTTACGAACTAAAAAAGAAGCTATGAAAGAAAATACGAAGGGTAAACTAAATATGTATAAAAGGGGACTTAAATGAAAATACATAAGAGGAAATGAATATATACATAAAAAGTAACTTTTTATACAAACCAAGGTTGCAAAATACGAAAAGCGAAATAAACTAGTAAAATTATGTACATACCAAAAGTGAAAAAGCATAACAAAAAGGAAAATAGTATCATAATTACAGTCCAATATCATCAAAATAGAACTACCCCTTCAAATGAAAACTAGCATTATCCTCAATGCTAACTAGCCAAAAATAAACTCAAGAAAAAGATAGAGAGGAATGAAAACTCCCTATTGGTCCTTCATCTACATGGAATCATGAGCCTGGGCCCCTGGGTCCTATGGCTACTCGAAAACCTGTGACTGGATCCCTGTAACCTGTGCCTACTCTGGGACCTGAGGATGCTCTGAGACCTGAGGCTGCTATGAGATCTGAGGCTGGCTAGAGGAACCTCCCTGCGGGTCCTCCAACTCAATCACTACATCATCTGTTTGGGGGATCACTCTCCTCCTCTTTGGTGCCCTCTCCGACTCCGGTTCAGTCTGAGCTGCTGGAGGTTGGTAATGCAATAGTATCTCCAATGGTAGATGATCAAAAGCCTTCATCTTCTCCGCTTTTACCCTCAACTCCTAAACAGACTCCTTTGAGGCCCGAGTGTGCTTCAGCTTCTTTGTCTTCTTGGTCAGCTCTTTTAGTGATTTTCCATGAGCATCTATAGCCTCCATAATCAACTTTTGGTTCTCCAGGAACTTCTTCTGGTTGTCTAGAAGCTCCTTGAGAGCCTCATCCACTAAAGCTGGAACCTGTGGCTCTGGGGGTACGGACTAGGCTGCCACCGAGCTAGAAAGCACAGACAACTTAGAAGTAGTTGTCTATATCCAGTTGTTGATACTGGCAAGTATTTGGCTCAAACGGTGGGCAGTCAATGGGTAGGCTGAGGATGAGGGTATATCTGGAGCAGTTGAAGTAGAGGGTCCTGAGGTAATATCTAGTGTGGCTGTGAGAGGCTGAGAAGAAGGGACTGCTACTAATGGCTCTTCAGACTGGCTAGTAGAAGTAGTGGCTTTGCCTTTAGGATCTTTGGCTTTGGGGTTGTCATCAGCCTTGAGGTTGTACCATGCAAAGGGCTTCTTTGGTTTCACCTTCACGTAAAACTTCCTTTTCTCCACATCCTAGTCCCCAAAATACATTGTAAGGAAATTTGGGAAGGGGTATGATCTATCACCTTTATTGACCACCCTAGTGATCACTCGAGACATAACATTCTTGATATTGATCGGGAACCCCTCCATAATAGAAGCCACCAATATCACCTAGGAGACCGGCATAGAGTTCTCATGGGTAGTGGGGTCCAGCCTGCTACATACAATAGTCTCCCACCCCTTCGCCTCGAAATTTAAAGTCTTCCTCAAAATGTGAACTCCTGATGTCAACCATGTTGGGGTGGTACCCGGGAGTGCCAAATATTCTGCTAACCATGGATGGGCTCCCTCATCCAATGCCACATTTTCTAAGTATAATGATTCATCTTCCTCAGGAAAGCTCAGGTAGTCATTAATTGTCTTCCCATCGAACTTCACTATCAAATTCCACACCTTAGTCACATTAGTGACCTTTTTTATGTGGGCGGCATTTGCGTAAAACCCCTTGACTAAGTGCTCGTTTGCATCCCAGACTTTGCTTGTAAAATACTCCCAGTTTGGTCTCTCTCTGAATTACCTCTTCACATTAGGGTTGGGAGGCAGAAGGTCCATCTCAATGAATTTTCGCTCAAGAATCAATTTCCTCTGGGGCCACCACTCTCAGAACTTGTGGTACGCAATCTCACTAACAAATCTCTTTCACCAATCCTCCGGATTTCTAGTTCTTTCCACACCCCCTGTTTGGGGTTCTTCCCCTTATTCTTCATCAATGGGATCCTCCCCGGCTGTTGAAGCTGTGGGTGAAGTAGATGTTGCACTATTACTGTTCTCTGCTGAGCACTCAGATGACTCAGAAGAAACTTGAACTAAAGCTTGAGCAGTAGGAGAGGTCAGAGGTGTGGGCACATCTCTCAATCTAAACCTCTCCGGCCAGTCAGGAACATACTCCGACACTGAATCAGATTCAGATGCCTCTCGGGAGGGCAAATACTCACTTCCCTCTGAATGGGAAGCAGCTCTATCTGCAACCTTGATTTGTTTTCTTGTATCTCCAATTGCTTTCCGAACTTGTGGGGTCAATTTTATCATTCCTTGTTCCCTATCTCGGGAGGACTCTCCTTTCCTTTCTGTTTGTCACCACCTCTTCTTGATTTAACCATTGTCTGCAAGGAGAATTCAGTTGATGTTTGTTAGTATCAATACCAGAAGAAATAATGATGAGTATGATTGAAAATAGTTGACCGCATTCTACATAAAATAGATTGCGGCCGCAAAGGTACCACCGCGGACCGCAGTGTGGTGGGGTTCAGACTACCCACCCTCTGATTCAGGTCACCGCGGACCGCGAAAATTGATGTGTGGCAGTGGTAAAGCACCGCCGACCACGGTTATCAAGGTATTAAAATCTCTCAAAAGATAGTTGACTGCGGACCGCGGACCGCAACTGTCAAATTTTTAGGCTCAACACCTAGGGTTTCAAATTTTCGTGCATGTTAGCATTAATCATCATATTATCAACTCACTAGGTAGTTAATCACCATTTCTAACTAATTAAAACCTAACCTAATTAACATTCTAGAACCCTAAGTTAAAAATTGAAAGAAAAAGGTAAAAGAAAAAGAAGAAGTAAGCACTATCAAATTAAAAGAAAATAAAATAAAATTAATGACTAAGGATAGATTTGAAGTACTAGAAGTGAGATGCAATACAGATAAAGCTCAGTTCTTGTGTTGTGCAAATCAATGGGTGAGTGAACAATAATCAATATTGTGTGAGAGTACAAAGAGTGAAAAGTGTAAAAGGGGGGCCTAAGGTCCTATTTATAGAAAAAGACCTGGGACCCACACTACTTACCCACTGCAGACCACAAAAAATCTAATGCGGACCACGGTTATTAAACCCAGAAGGGCCCTGGCATGGACTTCACCGTGAACCGCAGAGAATGCACTGCGACTGTGGTAAGGCACCATGGACCGTGAAAAATGCGTTGTGGTTGCAGTTGAAACTTCAGAGAACTAACACTTTTGCAAATTTATCACTACGGACCGCAATCAAATTTTGCCCCCGCGAAAAGGCCATTGCGGCAGCGAAAAATACAATGCGGCAGCGGTCCAAACTTTAGAGAGTGCAACATTTTTCCATTTTGGTCCTGCACTGCAAACACCTCTACACACATCTCACAACCAGTTAGTCCAAAAGAAAATCCTACACTAAGAAGAAAATCAAAGAAAACAAATAGAAAGACACATGGGTTGCCTACCAAGAAACGACTGATTTAACGTCGTCGCACGACGCAGGTTACCATTAAATCACTTTAGATAGATCATTGTCACCACTTGGCTATCATCAATCTTGTCAAGATATTGCTTGACTCTGTGCCCATTAACTCTAAAGATTTCTCCATTTTTGTTTTTCAAGTCAAGTGCACCAAACAGAGTCACAAGCACCACTTCAAAAGGTCCACTCCATTTCGACTTAAGCTTTTTCGGAAACAGATGCAACCGAGAATTGAACAAGAGAACCAAATCACCCACATTGAACTCCTTGCCATGAGCATACTTGTCATGAAGGTACTTTATCTTGTCCTTGTACAAGGATGAACTGGAGTAGGCATGAAATCGGAATTCATCAAGTTCATTAAGCTGCTCCACACAAAGTTTTGCTGCCACATCCCATTCAAGATTTAGCTTCCTTAAATCCCACATGGCCTTGTGCTCTAACTCGACCGATAGATGGCAAGCTTTCCCAAACACCAACCAGTACGGCTACGTACCAATCAGAGTCTTGTAAGCACTTCTATAAGCCCATAGAGAATCATCCAATTTCTTTGATCAATCAGTCCTATTTGCATTGATCGTCTTTGACAATATACTCTTGATATCCCTGTTTGAGACTTCAACTTGGCCACTTGCCTGAGGATGATAAGGGGTAGAACTTTGTGATTGACACCGTACTTTGCAAGCAAAGTGTCAAAAGCTCTATTGCAAAAATGAGACCCCCCATCACTTATGATTGCTCGAGGAGTGCCAAACCTAGTAAAAATACTCTTCTTGAGAAACGCAACAACACTTCGGGCCTCATTATTGGGTAAAGCCATGGCCTCAACCCACTTTGAAACATAGTCAACTGCCACTAGAATGTATGTATTGCCACATGAACTAACAAACGGGCCCATGAAATCAATGCCCTACACATCAAATATATCAACTTCGAGGATAGTGGTGAGAGGAATCTCATCTTTCTTTGAAATTCACCGGCTCTTTGACACTCGTCGCATCTCTTCACAAGTTCATTTGCATCCTTATACAATGTTGGCCAATAAAAACCACAACTAAGAACCTTTGAAATTGTCCTCGCCCCACTATGATGACCATCGTAGGGAGAGGAATGACAAGCCTCTAGAATACTCAATTGCTCCTCCTCCGGGACACATCTTCAGATCATACCATCAGTGCATATCTTGAACAAGTAAGGCTCATCCCAATTGTAGTCCAAACTATCCCGTTTAAGCTTCTTCCTTTGGTTAGAAGAGAGCTCACACGGTACAATACCAGTCACAAGGAAGTTGGCAACATCCGCAAACCATGTCATGTTGTTCACCAATACGGAGATGAGCTGCTCATCAGGGAAAGAATCATTAATTTCAAGGCCATCACGGGGCCCCCCTCCTCCTCCAAGCGTGACAAGTGGTCCGCCATTTGGTTTTCACACCCTTTCCGGCCCACAAACTCCAAATCAAACTCTTGAAGCAACAAGACCCATCTCATTAACCGAGCTTTGGAATCCTTCTTCGTCATCAAGTATCAGAGTGTAGCATGGTCGATATGAACTATCACCTTGGCATCCATGAGATAAGGACTAAATTTTTCCATTGCGAACAAAATAGCCAACAACTCTTTTTCCTTCACCGTGTAATTCACTTTAGCATCATTCATTGTTTTTCTTGCATAATACACCGGGTGAAACATTTTATTTACTCTTTGACCCAAGACCCCCCCAACCGCAACATCACTCGCGTCACATATGAGCTCAAAATGTAAGCTCCAATTGGGTGCGGTAATAATAGGAGTGGTGGTCAACTTGAACTTGAGGAGTTCAAAAGCTTTCATACACTCTTCATTGAATATGAACTTGACATCTTTTTCCAATAACTTGCATAATGAATTCACTACCTTAGAAAGGTCTTTAATGAATCTTCGGTAGAAACCCGCATGACCTAGAAAACTTCTAACCCCCTTGACTGAGGTAGGAGGAGGAATCTTTGAGATCACTTCAATTTTAGCCTTGTCTACCTCTATTCCATGCTTTGAGATATTATGGCCAAGGACAATGCCCTTCTCGACCATAAAGTGATATTTCTCCCAATTAAGCACAAGATTGGTTTCTTCACACCGGGCCAACACCCTGTCAAGATTCTTCAAACATTCATCAAATGAGTCACCCACAATGCTGAAGTCATCCATGAACACCTCCAAAATGTCCTCCACCATGTCGGTAAATATGGCCATCATACATCGATGGAATGTAGCTGGTGCATTACACAACCCAAATGGCATCCTAGAAAAGGCAAAGGTATCATACGGACATGTGAAAGTGGTTTTCTTCTAATATTTAGGTGAAATCAAAATTTGGTTGTACCTAGAATACCCATCTAGGAAACAGTAGAAGGCATGCCCAGCAAGTCTATCTAGCATCTGGTTAAGAAAAGGCAATGGAAAGTGATCCCTGCGGGTCACTTTATTCAACTTGTGGTAGTCCATGCACACCATCCACCCAGTAACAGTCCTGGTAGGAATCAACTCATTTTGCGCACTGGTAACTACGGTCATACCACCCTTCTTTGGCACATATTGCACCGGCGAAGTCCAAGAACTATCAGAGATGGGGTACACAACCCTGATATCCAACCATTTGATCACCTCCTTTTTCACAACCTCTTGCATCGCCTCGTTCGACCTCCTTTGATGTTCCACGGAGGGCTTTGCATCATCTTTGAGAATAATCTTGTGCATGCAAAAGGTGTCATCTACCTGCTTGTTAGTAAGACAAGAGGAAAAAATAACTGGCAAAGTTGAACTAAGGCCTAAGAATTCATACTTGAGGTGTGGAGGCAACGACTTCAGCTCCAACATGGGAGGTTCCTCGATTGAGGGCTTTGTTGGTGGAGTCTTCCTATTCTCAAGATCCAAAGAGAGCTTCCGAGGCTCATAAGAGTAAGAGTCCATTCCATGTAAAGCACTGACACACTCCACCCGGCCTTCATCCTCATTTACATCAAAATTCAACAATACCGCCTTTAGAGGGTCCTCCACATTGATCATTGCACTAGTATTATCAACTATCACTGCCGTGACATGATCCACGAAAGAGCACACTTTAGTACTATTGGGCTGCTTCATTGACTTGCACACATGAAAGACTACTTTTTCATCACCCACCCAGAAGGTGAGTTCTCCTGCTTCACATCAACTAAGGCCTTCCCAGTTGCAAGGAAAGGTCTTCCCAATATGATCGGAACCTCATAATCTACCTCACAATCCAAGATCACAACATCAACGTGAAAAATGAACTTGTCCACCTGAACAAGAACATCATCTACAATACCAAGCGGCTTCTTCATAGTTCTATCCGCCATTTGCAACCTCATTGAAGTAGTCCTCGGTTTCCCAATACCCAAAATCTTGAAAACAAAGTAAGGCATCAAGTTGATACTTGCCCCCAAATCACATAGAGCTTTTTCAAAGTTTGCACTCCCAATGGTGCAAGGAATGGTGAAAGCGCTGGGATCTTCTAGCTTCGGAGCCATCGAGTGCACTATTGCACTAACTTGGTAGGTCATCTTGATGGTCTCACAATCCATGGATCTTTTCTTTGTCACCAAGTCTTTCATGAACTTGGCGTACCCCGACATTTGTTCTAGAGCCTCAACCAAAGGCACATTAATTGATAAGCTCTTCATCATGTCAATAAATTTCTTAAACTGGTTCTTATTTTTCTACTTCACGAGCCTTTGAGGATAAGGTGGAGGTAGCCTTCGCAAAGGAAGCCTTGGCTTTAGGCATAACCGTTTCTGGCATGTCTATTACGTGTTCCCTAGACTGGTTCATGTCATTCTGAGTTTTCACCTCGTTATCTTAGATATCAATCCTTACTTCCTCATTCAAGTTCTCATAAGTCACATTCTCAACCATAAAAGGGATAGTATCCTCTTGCAACTCAACTTCATCACTCAAAATTTCTTTTTATTTGGAGGCATTCATATCACCGCCTCGTCCACTTTTTGTGGTTACCGCTATTACATGCCTGACATTGTTCTCACCCTTTGGGTTGACTACCGTATCACTAGGTAGAGCCCCCTTAGGGTGAGTATTCAAGGATTGTGAGATATGGCCTAATTGAACCTCCAAGTTTCTGACTGAAGTATTATGGGATGCCAACTGGGCATCAGAGTCAATATTCTTTTTCATCATCTGTTCAAACATCATTTCGATTCTCCCCATTTCATTATTGGATGAACTAGCACCTTAGGATGGAAATGGGGGTGGATTGTTCGGTTATTGATACATCGGGGGACTTTGAAAGCCTTGCCCCTGATTTCCTTGATTGCCATTGTTCCAACTACCCTGATTGTTGTTTCCACCCTAGTTGTTGTTGTTGCTACTCCAATTACCCTAATTGTTCTGGTTGCCCCAATTTGAATTTTGGTTATTGTTCCCCAATTACTATTCCCTTGTTGTTGTTGATTTCCCAAATTGCCTTGGGATCTCCATTGTTGTTGTTGGTTAGAAGAATTGCCCCTTTGGCCCTGATAGTTGTTCACATATTGCACTTCTTCATTCTGCTAATCATACACATCATCTTGGAACCCACCACTATCTTGGTCATATTGATCCGAACTCCCTTGGTTCTGTTGACCTCTTTGTATTCTTTTGTTCACTAACATGTTGACACCCTCGATAGCATTTACTTGTCGTGGAGTTTGAACCTGTTGTAATAGTGCCTTTGCAAGCTAGTTTATTGTTATTGTCAGTTTTGCTATTGCCTGCCCATGATCATGGAGCTTTTTGTGCAAGTGAATGATCGTGGGGCTCACCCTGTGGCACATTTGCGATACTTTGCCAAGTGGAGGACGTGTCAACCATCTCATCCAATATTGCATTAGCCTCATCATACAATGTGTTCATGAAATTGCCCTCGGCGAGTTGGTTCACTATGCACTGATTTGTTGTGTTAATACCTCGGTAGAATGTCTGTTGTACCATTGCCTCAGTCATATCATTATTTGAGAATTCCTTTACCATAGTCCGGTATCTCTCCGATATCTCATGAAGTGGTTCATTGGGCTCCTATTTGAAAGCTAAGATTTCATCCCTCAAGTTTGCCATATGGCCCTGTGAGAAAAGCATTGCAATGAATTTATCCTCCAATTCTTCCCAAGTAGTGATGGAATTGTTGGGAAGCCTTTCAAGCCAGTCCAAAGCTTTCTCTCTAAGTGAAAAAGGGAATAATCTCAACCGAAGTGCATCCTCTGACACATTTGTTTGTTTTCTCCCTCAACAGGTATCCAAAAGCCCTTAAGATGTTTGTAAGCATTCTGATGGGGAGCACCTGTGAAATACTCTCATTGCTCCATCAAAGTCAACATGACATTTGTAATTTGGAAATTGCGCGCCCGGATCTGGGCAGGACAATTGCGCTATCATACCCTTGGTTTGGAAGCTCCCGAGGAGCTACTCTTGGAGGTGGAGGGGGAGGGTTTGGAACACTATCATTGGCCTGACGGCCTCTCCTTTGTCCTTGAGGTACTAGAGGCACCTCATCTTCACCATTATCAACAACCTCCTCCCCTGGGATCACGTTTCCAAGAGGGTCATTGTTGTTGTTGGCTACCATTTTGTACCAAAATTGGCGACACACACAAGTTAGTATCACAGAAGGAAACAAAAACATGACACAAAACTATTTAGATAGATAGACAAAACTATTAGCTCCCCGACAATGGTGCCAAAAAGTGATCGGGTTCTACCCTACACCACTACAGAGTGGCGAGAGCAGTCGACGCAACTTTTACCCAAGAAGGTCGGGATCAAATCCATAGGGAGCTATAATAATGTTTAAAGTTGGATTTCTATCTAATCTAGCAGTGCGTATTGCTCTTACTTACAATTCCAATCATATTTGTTTGTTTGTTACTTCTAAGTTTATACTTATGATATGCGAAATTAAGCTAAGTAAAAATGCTTGTAAGGTTTTCTAAATGGTTAAAGAGGCACTAGGGAAGTGACTTTCCCATATGTGAATACTTGACGGGTTCTAAAGCTTAAGGCAAAGTTGCTATGATTGGGATCGCGATATAGCCAATGCACGAAATTACTCACTCTATACCTCTCGGTAGCCTGAGTGACTTTTCCCCAATTGACTTTCTCAATACCAATTCGGTGTCAAAATTGTGCAAGCAATATAGGCTCAAGTTGGGTATTACTATCTGTCGCGACCCCTTTATCTCGCGAAATTGGGTTTATGACAATTGGAGGGACAACTCATTCCTTTTGGGAACTGGGTTTGCATTTGAATAATTGACACATAATGATTTAAGGTGCATTAGGACACCAAAAGAGTTTGATTTTAATAACCAGAGATAGGGTAAGGGCTTGAAATTATTATAAGGGGAAGGTGTTAGGCACCCCTCAGAATTCACTAGTGTGGTTCTCGGCCAGACAATTATTGTGAATTTGGGTGCAATTAACATGTAGATGAATAAGGCTCAAATAAGAGGGGGTTTCACATAATGGTTTGAAAGTAAACAAAGTTGATTTAAAAAAAAAGAACTGAAATGCTAAAGAAATAAGAGGGGGGAGGGTCTTATGTTTATAAAAAATATGGATCACCCCACACAATGTCCGGTAATCACTACTCAATGAGGGGCTACGCGTGACATTATTGCGTGGTCATCATATACATATCTACATTTCCCACCCCGTTAAGGTATTTATAGTGCGTAATGGTCTCGATTACTTATTGCACGCTATTACCCGTCCCAATTCTATCAGTCCCGGAGGCACTTAGGACTACTAATCCTAAAAGGAGGGATATTAGGCTTATTTGTAGTTTCAAAGGTAAAAATTCTAAGGCGACATAGAAAAACACATATTGCATGTAAAAAGGGAAAACACATAAGCATATAGGCTCAATTATACCTCCTCAAACAAACACATAAAGTAGTATGCCTTACACATACTGCTTAGGTCTGATTCAAAAGCATTAAAGACCAGGTAGATGAGATTATTGAGGTAGTTTAGTTTATTGAATAACTTAGATAAGAAGTCCGAGTCAGGCCTGCCTACTGGTTGTAATAATTAATAGAAGCAGATTCAGTTTACAGATATTACCCTAAGGCTTGCCTAAGTGTTTAGACGGGGTCCTATAGGCATGATATCTACTGAATTCAGAAGGTGATGAGACAATGGGAACTTGAAATAAATTATTTGTGATCCTATAGGCATGCTTAGTAAACCTTGTTGAGCGAGGGAATTAGGTTATTAAAGAACATAATGTACAAAAAATGGACTAGTTACAGGTGCTGCAGGCGGTAGTATCTACTATTACTGATTTTATATCTAACACTGAGTGAAGCGAATCAGATTCATTTAAGAAACCCCCGTAGGCATGATTTCTATATGTCGCTGATTTTATACCCTTATAGACGTGGTATCTAAATGCAGAAACTTGTATTAAACCCTATAGACATAATATCTAAACGCAGAAACTTGTATTAAACCTTATAGACATAGTATATAAATGCAGAGACTTGTAATCAACCTTATAGACCTGGTATCTAAATGCAGAAACTTGTATTAAACCTTATAGACCTGGTATTTAAATGTAGTTTGAATTATGTAGAACTAAAAGTACCCTATAAGCAGGTTTTCTACATGAAGTTGAATATGCAGAATTAAAAGGTATCATATAGGCATGATTTCTATATGGAATTGAATATGCAGAAATATAACGGTCTATAGGCATGATTTCTATATGGAATTGAATTAAAACAACCCTATAGGCATGGTCTCTAGGTGAAGTTCGAATATGCAGGAGTTAGAACACCCTATAGGCATGTTTTCTATCCTTGCATGCATAGTTACCCAACCCTTTTTACTAGCCAGCCCCAAATGTTATAACAACTTATTATAAACTAGAGTAAATTACATCATAACAGAAAAAATACAAAGAAAGTACAACTAGAGGAGTCCTGATTCTTGACTTCCTCTCTGAGTTACGAGATAAACAACTCAAAGACTATTGATCCAAAGCCTTTATCCAATTTGAGTGTGTTAGAGTTCCCTAAGAGCCTCAGTGGGACTCCGGGCAGTGCTCACACCCGAATTGTATTACCAGAATAGGGACAAGTGCAGTGTGGAAGTGCCAGCCCTCAAGTGTCCAAGTTCAGAGGGAGCTCATGGGTCCCAAAGCAAGGCTCACAAGAGGGTAGCAGAAATTAAGTCTAGGAGAGAGTGCAAGTGAAGAAGCAGAATTCTGAGGGAATAAAGGAGAGGGAAACAACCACAAACAAGTTGATAGTTTCATACAAAAGGGGTTCAGGGGGGTTGGGAAGTTGCAAAGAGCCTATGTACTTAGGCATTAATTAATTCTGGGACAACAATAAGGAGTGCTATTATGCTTACAAAATCAACCAGAATACACAACACATAACGATAACATAGAGGCTATGATGCCAGGGGAATCTAGTCTGAGTCATAGATAGCAATACTTAATACTGCCATGCCTCAAACAAGCCATCAATATCAAACATATTGGGGTAGGGGATTAGGACACATAATAGATTCAAAACAGGTAGAAGGAAATTACAACATGCTAAAATAAGTACTGAATTGATCATAAGCAATAGGCAGACAAGAAGGCAAAAGTATTAAGTAAACATATTGTTGTTGATACTGAAATCATAATCAGAACATACTAGTTTAGAGAAAGAAAAATATAGTAAAAGCAGGTAGCATGACTTTGAAGACAAGCCACAATATAAGTAGTATAGTAAGAGAATGTTTTTGAATGTAAGTGATTTTAGAACTAAATGTTCGTGTCTTTGAAAGAAAAGAAGCAAAGGGTATTTATAGTTTTTGAAAATGAGTGAAAGAGAGGTAATAAATTACAAACATGGAAACAATCATGGTTCAGAATCAATTATACAAGTGATTGCCCTTAATTGAGGGGTCACTTTCTTAACGGGCAGTAACGGGTTCAAAACAAGGAAATCAATCAATTAAAAAAGTAGGCTGACAGCTTCCCTAAAAGAAGTAATAATGTAACAAGTAAGAAATTCGAGTCTAGGTATAGAGATACTTTAATTTTGGAAATGATTTAGTAAGGCAAAACATGAAAGAAATTAATTAACCTAATAGGTGAGTGAAATTAGAATCTCACAAAGGAAAAGTTTAAACTTAGTCACAAGTTTGAAAGTTAGTCAAAGAAGGAGACTCAACATATAAATAGGGTACATAAACATTATACATGCGAGGCTAAGCCTGTTGGCAAGAGGAAATAGCACACAATAATAGTACAAAGATTCAGTAGATAGCAACAGTCGAAGCGTGACAGTCCAGTAGGTTAAGTAGTGAAGAAAACATAGAATATCAATGTATGCGAAGGTATCATTGTAGCAGGTGAGGAAAACCCCTTTAAAAAATTAGGTTTTCAAGCATATTTAAGTTTTAGAGAAGGCAGAAACCCAATAATCAGAAGAATCACTAAAGGGAACAAAAGATTTCAAAAAGAACTTCAAATCGCGTCATGCACTTAAACGAATAGTCTGAGACCCAAAACCCTGGGACTTTCAACAATAGAAGAGTCTTAAAAAGAGAATAAACAAATAGGTCAAACAAAACTCAGGCAAACAAACATTCATCTAATAAACAGTTAATAGAAATCAGGGGTTTTAACATGCAAACTCAGGTAGAAGGATAATACCTGCAAACACAGCAAAACATAACAAAAAATCCAAAGAAAGGTTTTCGAAATAACTTTACAGAGCCTTAATCAGAAATATAAAGAGTTTTTAAAGCAGAGATTTAAAAGAAACTTCAAGAAAAGCGCTTAAAAGTTCAGAGCAAACATAGATTTGAAATAGATCTAAGAAAAATCGAGAGAACCTTAAAGGTTAGGGTTTCAGAAGAACCCCAAGTGGTGAGAAAGGCTTTAAAAATCATCGATCTAAGCAGGAGAGTCAAGAGTCAGACTCGAATAGCCATGATTGGCTAGAGAAAGATCAGAGACGACTGGAGAACAGCCATAAACTGAAATCGATCAAGGTCTGGACCAAATTCTTTCACGATCTGGCCTTGAAACCATAATAATCGGGCACGTACAGGCCAAAGGAAGTAGATACAGTCCTTTAATGTCTTTGGAAGCCATTGATTTTGGCGATTTTAGGGTGGCGGTTGAAGGCGGAGGCTAGGGTTTGAGAGGGGGTTGAGAGAGAAAGAGATTTGAGAGGCGGCTGGGGTTGTGAAATGGTTAGGGTTAGGTGGTAGGTCGAGATTAAAAAAGGAAAGAGTGTTTGGTGGCCGTTGATCATTTTAATCAACGACCTGGATTAATCGGGTAGGTGGGGTGGTTTAACAGGGTTGGGTTTGGGTCGGTTCAAACAGGGATTGGGTCAGGGTAATTGGGTTTAAAATTGGGTTCAATTGGGGTGCCAAATTAGGCTACAATTGAAATGAAAATGGGCTAACACTTAAATAGCCACTTCTCCCTATTTGATTTATAAAAAATACTAAATTAATTTCTGGAAATAATTTAAAGGTACTAAAATGATTAATAATAAATAATTATCAAATTAAAAATACTGGAGTTAATTTTATGGATATAAACGTAATTAAATCTAAATGGGCTAATATTGCAATTATATGCAATTTAGCTTTAAGAATACCAAACAAATTTGTAAAAATATGCAAAATTATATCAGCTATATTTTAGTATAAATATGATAGTCCAATAAATGAATCATAAAAAATGATAATTTTGGGAATAATTATTGGTTTTTTGTGTGTATAAAATAGGGCAATAAATTGATTTAAAAGTCTTTAAAAATTAAGGAAAAAATAATAAATCATTGGGACATACTTACATATGCATATACATGTTATTTTGAAAGTATTTTGCATATTAAAATATACAGGAAAAATTGGGTATCAACAGCTGCCCCTCTTTACCCGGGAAGGATGAAAGAGTTGTCGGGTAAAGATATGATGGCCAATTTTGACCGAATGAAATGGTTTGAGGAGACTTAGGCCGTGATCTGGTTTCTGAGCTACCTATATATCCCTGGTCCTACAGGAATCAGGCCATATGTAGTTCAGGATCCGTCGGCGGAGTATGCCGATGGAGGCTTTTCAAGAGCGGACACAATATTGAGGACGGGGTGAATGGTTAAAATGCTGCGGGAACTGGAGAGGGATCGCTCATGCCGAGATGGCCGTTGCTCGCCGGTTCACCTCCAAATAAGCAATAAAAACATATATGGTGCGTAATTTAAACATGATGCAAATTCCTGTCGGACCATGAATATTTGTCCTCGGACGGTTATAAGCATATAATAAAGGATTCGCAGGCCATGAAATGATGATCTCGGGCTATGAGAATGATGCCTCCAAACTATGATGCTTTTGAATAATGATATACAAAAGATTAAAAGGGGTCCTCAGGCCATGACATGGTGTTCTCGGGCTATGAAAATGGTGCCTCCGAACAATGACTCTTTTAGATAATTTGGCGATCTTTCAGCCCATGAGATGTAGTATTTGGCAATCTTTTAGCCTATGCAATGCAGAAGGTGGCGATCTTTCAGCCATGCAAATGTAAATGTGGCGATGTTTCAGCCATGCAAATGTAAATAAGCTGCCGATCTTTCAGCCATGCAAATGTAGAGGCGGCGATCTTTCAAGCATGCAATTGTAAATAAGGCGACGATCTTTCAGCCATGCAAATGCGTTATGGAGGTAGAGCTTAACTTCAGAAAGCAGAATGGTAGCCTTATGCAATCCAAGAATGGAGATGGAGGTAGGTCTCAACCTCGGAAGGCAGAATGGTAGCCTTATGCAATGCGAGAATGCAGATGGAGGTAGAGCTTAACCTCGAAAGGCAAAATGGTATCATTATGCAATGCAAGAATGCAGATGGAGACAGAATGGTAGCTTATGCAATGCAGAAATGTAAATAGAGACAGAGCTTAGTCTCGCAAGGCAGAATAGTAGCCCCATGCAATGCAAGAGTGTTGATGGAGGTAGAGCTTAACCTCGGAAGGCAGAACGGTAGCCTTATGCAATGAAAGAATGCAGATGGAGACATAGCTTAGTCTCGGAAGGCAGAATGGTAGCCTTATGCAATGCAGAAATGCAGATGGAGATAGAGCTTAGTCTCGGAAGGCAGAATGGTACCTTATGCAAAAAGTAAAAATAGAAAATAGTAATAAAGCTTTCTTAGCTGATAGCAAATTGCGATATTTTGACTGTTGGGGACATCGTGACATACAAAATGCTGGTAAGTGCAACAAATTTGAGGGTTGTATTCTTGAACAATATTCGTCTCGTGAGTGTATAGTATGTCTGATGCTTTCGTAATCCCAGTGCCTGCATTCAAATAAAAATCGTGAGTTTTGTAAAGGGGGAAGGTTAGTTCGTATCCCCGCTGGCTTTGCCTGACCTTCTTGGCTTTGATTCGGTAATACTATATATATCACTGGGTCAGCATTGCTAAACAAGGCAATTTTAGTAATAAACATGCATGATTTAGTAAAATCATAACATAAGTACATAATAAAAAATAGTTGCCTTTTTTTAGATGAATCGACGATTGTGACGTGGTTCGAGACATTGCAACCTTTCTTGCTATAGAATTTTGAGGGTCCTCCTCAAAATTCTGCCCCAGTTTGATGGGTTGACGTTTCTGACTACTGCTCGTGCGGTGATCGGCTGAATAGTATTATTGAATTGTGACCGAACACGTAAGGCTGCCTACGTATTCCATCTTAAACGGGAATCAGGTCAGGCGTAGTTCAATTTACATCATATAGGAAAGTATAAGATTACACATAGTAATGCTTGACTGCATTTGAATTGATCAGCTTTGGCCAGACTTCTTCGTCCATTTCTGCAAGTATGAGGGCTCCTTCTATCAAGACATGGTGAACCATGTATGGACCCTGCCAGTTGGGAGAGAAATTCCCTTTGGCTTCATCTTGATACGGGAAAATTTTCTTTAACACCAGCTGCCCCGGTGTGAACTGTTTCGGCTTGACTCTTTTGTTGAAGGCTCTGGACATCTTGTTCTGATAAAGCTGACCGTGGAAAACTGCATTCATTCTCTTTTCATCTATAAGAGCTAGCTGCTCGTAATGATTCTTCACCCATTCTGCATCGTCTAGCTCTGCTTCCTATATGATTCTTAATGAAGGAATTTCCACCTCGACGGGAATGATGGCTTCTGTACCATAAACCAGCAAATAGGGGGGTTGCCCCGGTTGATGTGCGGACTGTGGTGCGATACCCCAATAGAGCAAATGATAACTTTTCGTGCCACTGCTTATGCTTCTCTATCAGTTTCCTTAGTATCTTCTTAATATTCTTGTTGGCGGCCTCTACAGCTCCATTCATCTGCGGCCTATAGGCTGTGGAATTCTTTTGTCTGATTTTGAAGGTTTCACACATAGCTTTCATCAAGTCACTATTGAGGTTGGAGCCATTATCAGTGATTATTGACTCTGGAATTTCGAATCGATAAACAATGCAGTCGCGGACAAAGTCTACCACGACTTTCTTAGTTACTGCTCTGTAAGATGCTGCTTCGACCTGTTTGGTGAAATAGTCGATTGCTACTAGGATAAACCTGGCCTGTTGGAAGCAGAAGACTCGATTGGTCCAATAACATCCATTCCCCAGGCGGCGAACGACCATGGCGAGCTTGTTGCATTAAGCTCATTCGGAGGTACCTTTATCATGTCTGCGTGTATCTGGCAGCGGTGGCATTTTCAAACATACTGGATGCAGTCCGTCTCCTTAGTTATCAAAAAGTAACCAGCTCGGAGCATCTTCTTTGCTAAGACAAAGCCATTCATATATGGACCGCAGGTCCCAGCGTGAATTTTCTCTAGTAGCTTGGATGCTTCCTTTACGTCGACACACCTTAGAAATCCCAAATCAGGAGTCCTCCTATATAAGATTCCTTCGCTATGAAAGAAGTTATTGGACAACCTCCAAAGTGTGCATTTCTGAGTAGGATTTGCAAGTTCTGGGTATTCGCCTTTTGCCAAATATTCCTTGATATCATGAAACCAAGGCTTCCTATCTGCTTCTTCTTCAACATGGACACAATAAGCTGGCTGATCATGGATCTTTACTGGAATGGGATCAATGAAGTTCTTGTCTGGATGTTGTATCATGGATGATAGGGTAGCCAATGCATCGACGAACTCATTCTGGACACTGGGAACATGTTGGAATTCCGTCTTTGTGAACCTCTTTCTCAATTCCTGTACATGACGCAAATACGGGAGTATCTTGGAGTTCTTGGTTTCCCACTCTTCTCGGACCTGATGTATAAACAAGTCTGAATCTCCAATTACTAGAAATTCTGAATGTTCATGTCGATGACCATCTTGAGCCCTAAGATGCAAGCTTCGTATTCGTCCATGTTGTTGGTGCAAAGGAATCTGATTTTGGCAGACACCGGGTAATGCTGACTGGTTTTCGATACTAGGACTGCTCCGATGCCAACTCCTTTAAAATTTGTTGCTCCATCGAAAAACATTCTCCAACCATCATAGGATTCTGCAATGTCTTCTGCTATGAACGATACCTCTTAGTCGGGAAAGTACGTTTTCAGGGGTTCATACTCTCCATCCACGTGATTTTCATCAAGGTGATCTGCTAGTGCATGTCCCTTAATTGCCTTCTTAGTCACGTAGACAATGTCAAATCTACTCAATAGGATTTTCCACTTGGCTAGCTTGCCAGTGGGCATGGGCTTCTGAAAGATGTACTTCATAGGATCCATCTTTGATATGAGATATGTACTGTAAGCATAGAAGCAGTGCCTCAGCTTCTGAGCTACCTAAGTCAAAGCACAACAGGTGCGCTCTAACAGAGAATACCGGGCCTCGTACGAGGGGAACTTCTTACTGAGGTAATAAATGGCATGCTCTTTCCTCCCTGTTTCATCATGCTGTCTCAGAACACAACCGAACGCTCCATCCAATACTGCAAGGTAGAGTAATAGAGGTCTACCTGGCTCGAGCAGGACCAAAACCAGTGGTGTTGACAAGTACTCCTTGATTCTGTCAAAAGCTTTTTGGCACTCATTAGTCCATTTGGTAGCGGCGTCCTTCTTCAACATCTTAAAGATTGGCTCACAGATAACTATAGATTGTGCTATTAACCGGCTGATGTAATTGAGTCTCCCCTAGAAACTCTTCACGTCCTTCTTATTCTTTGGCGGTGGCAATTCTTGAATACCTTTGACCTTTGATGGATCTAGTTCTATTCCTCGGCGAGTCACAATAAACCTAAGTAGTGTTCCGGCATGAACCCTAAATGTTCATTTTGCGGGATTCAGTTTCAGGTTGTACCTTAACAATCTGTTGAAAAACTTCGTCAAATCTTCCATGTGATTAGTGGCTTTCTTGGACTTGACAATAACATCATCTACGTACATCTCTATCTCCTTGTGTATCATATCATGGAAAATGGTAGTCATGGCCCTCATGTAGGTGGCCCTTGCATTCTTTAACCCAAACGATATCATCTTGTAATAGTACATTCCCCATGGCGTAATGAAAGCCATTTTCTCAGCATCTTCTTCATCCATCCAGATATGATAATACCCAGCAAAACAATCTACAAATGATTGCAACTCATGCTTGGCGCAATTTTCAATTAGGATGTGTATTTTTGGCAAGGGGAAGTCGTCTTTCGGACTAGCCTGGTTGAGATCCCGATAGTCAACGCAAACTCTGATCTTCCCGTCCTTCTTTGGTGTTGGCACGACGTTGGCTAACCATGTTGGATATTCTACTACCCTGAGAACCTTAGCTTTTACCTGCTTGGTGACTTCTTCCTTGATTTTCAGACTCATATCAGGCTTGAATTTCCTGAGATTTTGCTTTACCGGCGGGCATGTTGGATCAGTTGGCAGCTTATGAGCCACAATAGACGTACTCAGGCCAGTCATGTCATCATACGACCAGGCGAATATGTCCTCATATTCCCTTAGAAATTCCGTGTATTCCTTCTTTTCTAACGGTGATAAGTGGACATTGATTCATGTTTCTTTAATTTTTACTGCATCAGGTTAACAACTTCTGTTTCGTCGAGGTTGGACTTAGGCCTATTCTTAAAATTCTCAACTTCCTTAATAATCTCTTCTGCTATATCATCTTCCTCTGAATCTATGTCTGTTTGTTGCGTTGTCTCGTTGCATGTCACAGTCATTGGTTCATCAAGATAAGTAATAGTAATGCTGTACAAGTAAAGTAATGAGAGAAAACAATAGTAATAAGTGTCAATTTATAAGAAAAGTCAAAATGCTTTGATAAATTGCATAATAATTGTTTTGAACATTGGAGATCTTATTGCAGGAATTGAAAACATGCGAAAAATAAAAAATCTTTTAGTAAATCAAAACAATGCTTGTTTTAGCCTTGCTACCCTGAGGCTCGTCGGGCCCTGGTTGTCCTGATGGTCCAGTTATTGAGGGGTGCTCCTCTGCCTATGGCCTATATGGAAGGGCCTTCCTCCCCCTCCTCCTCGAGAACAACACAACAATCCATGTCATTGTCCTCTAAGAACAAGTTTTTCACAGCTGCCAGTGCTTCTTCTTATTTTGACTCATAGATAACATCGGTTAGTTGGAAAGTCTGCTCTAAATGTGGTATTGGCTGCTCCAGCGGATAGTAAGGACCGCGCCATGGTGGTGACCAGTTGTTGAATTCTTCCCAGGTATACTCATATCCCAGACCGAAAGTGGTGCCATGTTTCTTGAGTTTTATGGGCTTAGTGATTCCTTGGAGGTTCTTGCCAAGCCCCCTGCCAGGTTCGTACCCACTCCAGTTCAGCATACTAACGACCTTGTTATCCCACCAATTGTCTTTGTCAACAGCATTCACCCATTCAATGTGATGGCAAGTCTCTCCACCTAGCTTCTTTCTCCTTTTGTTTGATGGAATGGTCTGGCGACTGTATATAGGGTTGCTACCATCGCCGTAAATGATCACCTCCTGGTGATTCCATTCAAACTTTATCGCCTGATGCAGTGTCGATGCTACGACCCCAGCAGCATGAATCTATGGCCGTCCCAACATTAGATTGTAAGATGCCGACATGTCTATCACCTAGAAATCAATATCGAACCAAGTTGGCCCCATTTGCAAACACAGACTAATCTCCCCAATGGTGGACCTTTGGGAACTGTCGAAAGCTTTCACGTTAATAGCTCCATCCTTCATCTCGTGCAGTCCCTTACCTAACTTCTTGAGTGTTACCAGTGGACAAATGTTGAGACTAGAACCCTCGTCGACCAAGATCTTGGTAATAAAGTAGTCCTCGCATTGCATAGTGCCTTGTTGTGACCCAGCACTTCAGACGGTAGCTCATCCTCATGAAAAGTAATTTTGTAACTTTCTAATACTTGTCCAGCCATGTTAGACATTTCTTCGCCAGTAATGTCGCTTGGCATGTATGCTTCACTTAGCACCCTCAACAGAGCATTCTTGTTGGCCTCAGAATTTTGTAGCAAAACAAGTATGGAGATCTGCGCCGGTGTTTTGTTCAACTGGTCGATGACCAAGTATTACTTGGCCTGTATCTTTCTCCAAAGATCGTCTGGACCCGTCTCAATGATGGGCGATCGATTGGAAGCCTACTTGCTTGACTCGGCTCGGTGTTCCGGGGTATAGACGCTACCAGTTCTCGTCATACCTTGTGCGACAATAGTTTTCTCGAACCTAACCTTGCCTTTCCTCCTTGCCTTAGCTATATAGTCCCATGGTATAGCCTTTGTGTGGAATGGTGTCACAGTTAACATTGCCACTGGGATCGGCGTGGCTATCTTTACCCCGAACGGAGCATGTCCCTTGGGTGGTAAATCTGCAACTTTGAATGGTTTAGGTGCATTTGTTGGAGACACGAATTCGACCTCAATTGGCGCTGGTGTCTTTGCAGATGACGTTGTTTCAAACCAAGTGGCACGTGCATATTTACCTCGGTGTTCCTCGAGGGTTAAATCTGGACCATGATTGGATTAAGAGCAACTACTGGCTTCTTTGGGTCATCACCTTTTGCGATCAACCCGATAGACCCGTCGAGATCCCAATCATCCTCTATTTCAATCATGTGAACTCCTTCACCCTTATGGTCTGGCAGAGGGTTGTTGCGGATATTCGGAGCGGGTTCCTTTGCCAAAATAATTTTGTAGTCAATCAGAGCCTGGATCTTGTCCTTCAGAGAACAACATTCGTCGATGGTGTGTCCTTTCATTCCAGAATGGTATGCACAGGATTTGTTTGGATTAACCCACTGAGAAAGGGTTCTCAGGAGTTATAGCATGGATAAGGGTGACATAACCAGTAGCTTTAAGTCTCTTGTACAGCTGGTCAATGGGTTCGGCAATGACTGTATACTGTTTAGGAGGTATGCGGTCAAAATTTGGTCGAGGTCTAGGGAAGTTTTGGCGTGTAGAAGGTGATTGATGATGGGATGGTTGAGGATTGTAGGCTTGGTAAACATGTGCGGGTTGGGAATATCCTGGGTGAAGTAGGTTGATATATGGGTGGTAGAGGTGATTGATAAGTGGGTGGTGGAGTTTGGTAAGAGGGTAAGGGTGTTTGGTAGTTTGGAGTAGGCTAATATGTGAGTGGAGGCATTGGATAGGTTTGGTATTTGATGGGAGATTTGGTTCTCTGTGCCACCATTACGGCTCCTACGTCCCTTTTCTTGGACACACCACCGGACTGTAAGGCCTTATTTGTAGCTTGCAAGGCCCCGAGGTTCGTAACCATACCACTTTTGATGCCTTCTTCAATCCTTTCACCCAGCTTGGTAATGTCAGAAAATTTGAGGCTCTCAATCATCATCTGCCTTTCGTAATACTGCGGGTCCTGAGACCGGACAAAGAATTTATTCATCTGTTCCTCCTCTAAGGTAGGTCTAACCTTAGCAGTTTCGGACCTCCAGCGAGTAGCATACTCGCGAAACGTTTCTGTAGGTTTCTTCTTTAGATTCTGAATGTAGAACACATCCAATGCATTCTCCGTGTTGAACCTGAACCTATCCATAAAGTCGAACGCCATACCTACCCTGTTTGACCACTTCTTCGAATCTTGGCTAATGTACCAATATAAAGCATCTCCTTTCAGACTCCTCATGAAACGTTTCATGCGGATTATCTCGTCTTTCCCTACTTCAACCAGCTTGTCACAGTATGTTCTCAAATGTACTCTTGGATCCCCTGTACCATCAAACATCTCGAACTTATGAGGTTTGTACCCCTCGGGCAGTTCGACATCGGGCTGTATGAAAAGATCCTCATAGTTCAACCCCTCAATTCCCTTGCTTCCTTCAACGCCTTGAATCCGGCTAGTCAATTTCTTAACTTCCTCAGCCAGGTTCCTGATGAGCGCGCCTTTATCATTAGACTCAGGTGTGCTTGAGATGGGTTGGGTGGAGTGTGGAATGGTCTCCACATAGATGAGGGTGTAAAGAT
Organism: Nicotiana tabacum; assembly: GCF_000715075.1. Taxonomy (NCBI): domain Eukaryota; kingdom Viridiplantae; phylum Streptophyta; class Magnoliopsida; order Solanales; family Solanaceae; genus Nicotiana; species Nicotiana tabacum. The sequence continues at coordinate 52,746,457 of NC_134082.1, forward strand.
GGGTGTGGAAGTGGTCATTTATGGAGTTTTGGGGTTCTAGGATGAGCAGTGGGGTATTATTGGAAGTATGGAAAGTGTTGTAGTGGTGGTGGGGAGTGGAATGGTTCTGTGGCTTCGGGATATTTTGTGGAAGTGTGGGGTTCTGAGCATTGGGGAAATTGACATCTAGAGCGGTAAGGTAAAATTAAAGGTCTGCTAGATTCCAAACCTGATCAAGTTCTTCTTGAAATTTCAGCAGTTTTTGTTCGAGTTGGGATGCATTTTCTTTGGAAACCTGAGTACCATGACCATGAGTGACCTCTACCCGTTCAGTTGAGTTCTCCTTTCTGGCGTTGTTTGAATCTTCCATCTTTCCTTTGTTCTTGTTTTGACAGGACTAAGAGGAGGAGTGGGTGGAGGGCCACTGGATCTCTGGAATAAGATGATGTTGCTAGAGTGCACGAACTAACCTTTGGGGAGGGGAATAATAAAACAAAAGTAAAAACAAAAAGGTAACAAGTTAGTAAGGATTATAAGAAAATGTTGCGATATTTAAACACATAGTTCAAGAATGTAAATCGTGTCCTAATTTGGGGACCTCTTTGTGCCCGAGGTAGGCCTAGCTCCAAATTGATTTAGAGAACTTAAAATGCTAAATGCCTCATTTTATTGATAAAAAGTATAAGAATCCCAAATCGACACTAAATAACAGGAAATAAAAGTCACTAATGGCGTTGGCCTTATTACATTCATAAAGCGAAAAGATAAACTCCTATCTATTTGGTCCCAGAAGGACCTTCCTCAGGTTGAATGCTCTCATTGATCAAATCCTTCAGTTCGCGTAGGTTCACCAAGAAAAATGCCTTTGCTAGGTGTTGTCCTTCGTTTCCCTCAACATTCTGGCAGTCGGTGACTCTCTTCCTCACTTTTCTTTCTAATTCCAGCAGACTGTATTCCAGATATTCCAACTTTTTGCTAGCTCTGGCGGCCCTCTCTTTCCACTCATTGATTTGGTCATCTGATGGAAGACTCCTCCACCAGTCTAGCAAGAGTGGGGGCGTGCTAACCATTCCGAAACTAGGGACCTCGTTCTTCATTTCCTGCAAAACAAAAGGGTTAAGACCATACCCCTACCGGACTCGACTATTTAACATCAACAATTAGCATGAAGCATTTAGTTCTCCAAATAAATGCACAGAATGTGGGGATGTGCATTTGGGTTTTGGGGAAACATAGTGGACTTTGGACAAGGCTATCTTAAAGAGTCATTATGCGGACAACATAACTGACTCGGCTAGGTTTGAATATGATGCATGCACAATGTAAACAAAGTAAGGTTTCTATGGGGTTTTAGACTGGTACCCTTGAGCAGACAACTCAAGGGGGAAAGGCACGGAACTGTCGACTACACCGTTGATCGACTGGTTTTACCGCAAATATGCCTTTTCCAAATTTAGGGGGTGATAATATCGGAATAGCGCAACCACTCATTATAAGCGTTGCTATGTGATTTTTTGGCACGAGTAGAATATGATGTTGATCATGATTATGCAACAATTAAACCCATGTAGACACATATTTGCACGTTTAAGAAAGTAGTAAATATAACAATTTCATAATTTAAAGCGGTAATGAAGGAAAGAAGTAAAGAAAAGAAACAAAAAGACAAGTCAGTTTTGTAATCGAAGAGGAAATTGAATGCTTAAAAGAAATAAACAAATAGTTGTGCGTAAAGAAGCATAATTTAAAAATAGTAGTCTGAAATGGTAAAATCCTAAAGATCCCAAACAGAGTCGCCACGCTGTCGCGCCCCCTTTTTCTCGCGAAATCGGGTTTATGACATTTGGAGGGACAACTCATTCCTTTTGGGAATTGGGTTTGCATTTGAAGAGTCGCCACCTATTGATTTAAGGTGCATTAGGACACCAAAAGAGGTTGATTTGAATAACCAGAGATAGGGCAAGGGCTTGAAATTATTCTAAGGAGAAGGTGTTAGGCACCCCTCAGAATCCACTAGTGTGGTTCCCGGCCAGACAATTGTTGTGAATTTGGGTGCAATTAACATGTAGACGAATAAGGCTCAAATAAGAGGGGATTTCACATAATGGTTTGAAAGTAAACAAAGTTTGGAAGAACAAATAGAAAAGCTGATTCTTTTTTTTTTTTAAAAAGAACTGAAATGCTAAAGAAATAAGAGGGGGGGGGGGTCCTAGGTTTATACAAAATATGGATCACCCCACACAATGTCCGGTAATCACTCCTCATTGAGGGGATACATGTGACATTATTGCGTGGTCATCATATCCATATCTACCCTTCCCACCCAGTTAAGGTATTTAAAGCGCGGAATGGTCTCGATTACTTATTGCACGCTATTACCCGTCCCAATCCTATCAGTCCCGGAGGCACTTAGGACTACTAATCCTAAAAGGAGGAATATTAGGCTTATTTGTATATTCAAAGGTAAAAATTCTATGGCGACATACAAAAACACATATTGCATATAAAAAGGGAAAACACATAAGCATATAGGCTCAATTATACCTCCTCAAACAATCACATAAAGTAGCATGTCTTACACATACTGCTTAGGTCTGATTCAAAAGCATTAAAGACGAGGGAGATGAGATTGTTGAGGCAGTTAGTTTATTGCATAACTCAGATAAGAAGTCCGAGTCAGGCCTGCCTGCTAGTTGTAATAATTAACAGAAGCAGATTCAGTTTACAGATATTACCCTATGGCTTGCCTAAGTGTTTAGACGGGGTCCTATAGGCATGATATCTTCTGAATTCAAAAGGTGATGAGACAGTAGGAACTTGAAATAAATTATTTGGAATCCTATAAGCATGCTTACTAAACAGTGTTGAGCGAGGGAATTTGGTTATTAAAGAACAGAATGTACAAAAACTGGACTAGTTACAGGTGGTGCAGGCGGCAATATCTACTATTACTGATTTTATATCTAACACTGGGTGAAGCGAATCAGATTCATTTAAGAAACCCCTGTAGGCATGATTTCTATATATCACTGATTTTATACCCTTATAGATGTGGTATCTAAATGTAGAAACTTGTATTAAATCTTGTAGGCATAGTATCTAAATGCAAAAACTTGTATTAAACCTTATAAACATAGTATGTAAATGCAGAGACTTGTATTAAACCTTATAGACCTGGTATCTAAATGTAGAAACTTGTGTTAAACCTTATAGATATGGTATCTAAATGTGGTTTGAATTATGCAGAATTAAGAGTACCCTATAGGCAGGGTTTATACATGAAGTTGAATATGCAGAATTAAAAGGTATCCTATAGACATGTTTTCTACATGAAGTTGAATATGCAGAATTAAAAGGTATCATATAGGCATGATTTCTATATGGAATTGAATATACAGAATTAGAACGGTCTATATGCATGATTTCTATATGGAATTGAATTAAAGCAACCCTATAGGCATGGTCTCTAGGTGAAGTTTGAATATGCAGGAGTTAGAACACCCTATAGGCATGTTTTCTACCCTTGTATGCATAGTTACCTAACCCTTTTCACTAGCCAGCCCCAAATGTTATTACAACTTATTACAAACCAGAGTAAATTACACTAGAATAGAAAAATTACAAAGAAAGTACAACAGAGGAGGCCTGATTCTTGACTTCCTCTCTGAGTTACGAGATAAACAACTCAAAGACCATTGATCCAAAGCCTTTCTCCAGTTTGAGTGTCTCAGAGTTCCCTAAGAGCCTCAATGGGACTCCGGGCACTGCTCACACCCGAATTGTATTACCAGGCACAAACAAGTTGATATTTTTTTTGAGGGGATAAAAGAGAGGGAAACAGCCACAAACAAGTTGATAGTTTCATACAAAAGGGGTTCAACGGGGTTGGGAAGTTGCAAAGAGCCTGTGTACTTAGGTATTAGTTAATTCTGGGCATGCACAACAATAATGAGTGTTTTTATGCTTACAAAATCAACCAGAAAGCACAACACATAATGATAACATAGAGGTTATGATGCTAGGGGAATTCAGTCTGAGTCATAGATAACAATACTTAATACTGCCATGCCTCAAACAAGCCATTAGTATCAAACATATTTGGGTAGGGGCTTAGGACACACAATAGATTCAAAACAGCTAGAAGTAGATTACAACATGCTAAAATAAGTATTGAATTGATCACAAGCAGTAGGCAGACAAGAAGGCAAAAGTATTAAGTAAACATATTGTTGTTGATGCTGAAATCTTAATCAGAACATACCAGTTTAGAGAAAGCAAAATATAGTAAAAGTAGGTAGAAAGACTTTGAAGACATGCCACAGTATAAGTAGTAAAGTAAGAGAATGTTTTTGAATATAAGTGATTTCAGAACTAAGTGTTTGTGTCTTTGAAAGAAAAGAAACATAGGGTATTTATAGTTTTTGAAAATGAGTGAAAGAGAGGTAATAAATTACAAACATGGAAACAATCGTGGTTTAGAATCAATTATACAAGTGATTGCCCTTAATTGAGGGGTAGTTTCTTAACGGGCAGTAACAGGTTCAAATCAAGGAAGGCAATCAATTAAAAAAGCAGGCTAACAGCTGCCCTAAAAGAAGTAGTAAAATAACAAGTAAGCAATTCGAGTCTAGGTACAAAGATACTCTAATTTTGGAAAGGATTCAGTAATGCAAAACAGGAAAGAAATCAATTAACCTAATATGTGAGTGAAATCAGAATCTCACAAAGGAAAAGTTTAAACTTAGTCACAAGTTTGAAAATTTGTCAGAGAAGGAGACTCAGAAAATAAATAGGGTGCATACGCATTATACATGCAAGGCTAAGCCTGTGGCAAGAGGAAATAGCACACAACAATAGCACAAAGATTCAGTAGATAGCAACATTCGAAGCATGACAGTCCAGTAGGTCAAGTAGTGAAGAAAACATAGAATATCAATGCATGCGAAGGTCTCATAGTAGCAGGTGAGGAAAACCCATTTAGAAAATTAGGGTTTCAAGCATATTTGAGTTTTAGAGAAGACAGAAACCCAATAATCAGAAGAATCACTCAAAGGGAACAAAAGATTACAAAAAGAACTTAAAAACGAGTCATGCACTTAAACGAAAAGTCTTAGACCCAAAACCCTGGGACTTTCAACAATAGAAGAGTCTTATAAAGAGAATAAACAAACAGGTTGAACAAAAACTCAGGCAAACAAACATTCGTCTAATAAGCAGTTAAAAGAAATTAGGGGTTTTAACATGCAAACTCAGGTAGAAGGATAATACGAGCAAACACAACAAAACATATAAGAAAAACAAAAACAAAGGTTTTCAAATAACTTAACAAAGCCTTAATCAGGAAGATAAGGAGTTTTGAAAGTGGAGTTTTAAAAGAAACTTTGAGAAAAGTGCTTAAAAGTTTAAAGCAAACATAGATCTGAAATAGATCTAAAAAATCGAGAGAACCTTAAAGGTTAGGGTTTCACAAGAACCCCAAGTGATGAGAAAGGCTTTGAAAATCGTCGATCTAAGCAGGAGAGTCAAGAGTCAGACTCGAATAGCCATGTCTGGCCGGAGAAAGATTAGAGACGACCGGAGAACAGCCATAAACTGAAATCGACCAAGGTTTGGACCAAATTCTTTCACGATCTGGCCTTGAAACCATTATAATCGAGCATGTAGAGGCCAAATGAGGTGGATACAGGCCTTTAATGGTTTTGGAAGCCATTGATTCGGGCGATTTTAGGGTGGTGGTTGAAGGCGGAGGCTAGGGTTTGAGGAGGGGTTGAGAGAGAATTGAGAGAGAAAGGGATTCAAAGGCAGTTGTGGTTGTGAAATGGTTAGGGTTAGGGGGTAGGTCGGCATTAAAAAAGGAAAGAGTATTTGGTGGTCGTTGATCATTATGATCAACGACCTGGATTAATCGGGTAGGTAGGGCAGTTTAACAGGGTTGGGTTTGGGTCGGTTCAAACAGGGATTGGGTCAGGGTAATTGGGTTTAAAATTGGGTTCAATTGGGGTGCCAAATCAGGCTACAATTGAAATGAAAATGGGCAAACACTTAAATAGCCACTTCTCCCTATTTGATTTATAAAAAAATAGTAAAATAATTTTTGGAAATAATTTAAATATAATAAAATGATTAATAATACATAATTATCAAACTAAAATACTGAAGTTAATTTTATGGGCATAAACATAATTAAATCTAAATGGGGCTAATATTGCAATTATATGCAATTTAGCTTTAAAAATATGAAACAAATTTGTAAAAATATGCAAAAATTATATGAGCTATATTTTAGCATAAATATGAGAGTCCAATAAATGAATCACCAAAAATGATAATTTTGGGGATAATTATTGGTTTTTTTCTCGATAAAATAGGACAATAAATTGATTTAAAAGTCTTTAAAAATTAATGATAAATAATAAAACATTGGGACATACTTATATATGCATATACATGCTATTTTTAAAGTATTTTGCATATTAAAATATACAGAGAAAAATTGGGTATCAATAGCTGCCCCTCTTTACCCGGGAAGGATAAAAGAGTTGTTGGGTAAAGATATGATGGCCAATTTTGACCAAACGAAATGGTTCGAGGAGACTTAGGTCGTGCTCTGGTTTCTGAGCTGCCTACATATCCCCGGTTTTACAGGAATCAAGCCATATGTAGTTCAGGATCCGTCGGCGGAGTATGCCGATGGAGGCTTTTCAAGAGTGGACGCAATATTGAGGACGAGGTGAATGGTTAAAGAGCTGCGGGAACTGGAGCGGGATCGCTCCTTCCAAGATGGTCGTTGTTTGCCGGTTCACCTGCAAATAAGCAATACAAACATATATAATGTGTAATTTAAACATGATTCAAATTCCTGTCGGACCATGAATGTTTCTCCTCGGACGGTTAGGATGACGTCCTTAGACCATGACGTCCTCGGCCATGAAGCATATAATAAAGGATTCCCAGGCCATGAAATGATGCTCTCAGGCTATGAGAATGATGCCTCCGAACTATGATGCCTTTGAATAATGATATGCAAAAGATTAGAAGGGGTCTCTCGTGCTATGAAAATGGTGCCTCAGAACAGTGACACCTTTGGATAATATGGCGATCTTTCAGCCCATGAGATGCAATATTTGGCAATCTTTCAGCCAATGCAATGCAGAAGGTGGCGATCTTTCAGCCATGCAAATGTAAAGGTGGCGGTCTTTCAGCCATGCAAATGTAAATAAGGTGGCGATCTTTCAGCCATGCAAATAATAAAGGATTCCCAGGCCATGAAATGATGCTCTCAGGCTATGAGAATGATGCCTCCGAACTATGATGCCTTTGAATAATGATATGCAAAAGATTAAAAGGGGTCCTCAGGTCGTGACATTGTGTTCTCGGGCTATGAAAATGGTGCCTCCGAACAGTGATGCCTTTGGATAATTTGGCGATCTTTCAGCCCATGAGATGCAATATTTGGCAATCTTTCAGCCAATGCAATGCAGAAGGTGGCGATCTTTCAGCCATGCAAATGTAAAGGTGACGGTCTTTCAGCCATGCAAATGTAAATAAGGTGGCGATCTTTCAGCCATGCAAATAATAAAGGATTCCCAGGCCATGAAATGATGCTCTCAGGCTATGAGAATGATGCCTCCGAACTATGATGCCTTTGAATAATGATATGCAAAAGATTAAAAGGGGTCCTCAGGTCGTGACATTGTGTTCTCGGGCTATGAAAATGGTGCCTCCGAATACTGATGCCTTTGGATAATTTGGCGATCTTTCAGCCCATGAGATGCAATATTTGGCAATCTTTCAGCCAATGCAATGCAGAAGGTGGCGATCTTTCAGCCATGCAAATGTAAAGGTGGCGGTCTTTCAGCCATGCAAATGTAAATAAGGTGGCGATCTTTCAGCCATGCAAATAATAAAGGATTCCCAGGCCATGAAATGATGCTCTCAGGCTATGAGAATGATGCCTCCGAACTATGATGCCTTTGAATAATGATATGCAAAAGATTAAAAGGGGTCCTCAGGTCGTGACATTGTGTTCTCGGGCTATGAAAATGGTGCCTCCGAACAGTGATGCCTTTGGATAATTTGGCGATCTTTCAGCCCATGAGATGCAATATTTGGCAATCTTTCAGCCAATGCAATGCAGAAGGTGGCGATCTTTCAGCCATGCAAATGTAAAGGTGGCGGTCTTTCAGCCATGCAAATGTAAATAAGGTGGCGATCTTTCTGCCATGCAAATAATAAAGGATTCCCAGGCCATGAAATGATGCTCTCAGGCTATGAGAATGATGCCTCCGAACTATGATGCCTTTGAATAATGATATGCAAAAGATTAAAAGGGGTCCTCAGGTCGTGACATTGTGTTCTCGGGCTATGAAAATGGTGCCTCCGAACAGTGATGCCTTTGGATAATTTGGCGATCTTTCAGCCCATGAGATGCAATATTTGGCAATCTTTCAAGCCAATGCAATGCAGAAGGTGGCGATCTTTCAGCCATGCAAATGTAAAGGTGGCGGTCTTTCAGCCATGCAAATGTAAATAAGGTGGCGATCTTTCAGCCATGCAAATAATAAAGGATTCCCAGGCCATGAAATGATGCTCTCAGGCTATGAGAATGATGCCTCCGAACTATGATGCCTTTGAATAATGATATGCAAAAGATTAAAAGGGGTCCTCAGGTCGTGACATTGTGTTCTCGGGCTATGAAAATGGTGCCTCCGAACAGTGATGCCTTTGGATAATTTGGCGATCTTTCAGCCCATGAGATGCAATATTTGGCAATCTTTCATCCTATGCAATGCAGAAGGTGGCGATCTTTCAGCCATGCAAATGTAAAGGTGGCGGTCTTTCAGCCATGCAAATGTAAATAAGGTGGCGATCTTTCAGCCATGCAAATGTAGAGGCGGCGATCTTTCAAGCATGCAATTGTAAATAAGGCAGCGATCTTTCAGCCATGCAAATGCGTTATGGAGGTAGAGCTTAACCTCAGAAGGCAGAATGGTAGCCTTATGCAATGCAAGAATGCAGATGGAGGTAGCGTTTAACCTCGGAAGGCAGAATGGTAGCCTTATGCAATGCGAGAATGCAGATGGAGGTAGAGCTTAACCTCGGAAGGTAGAATGGTAGCCTTATGCAATGCAAGAATGTAGATGGAGACAGAGCTTAGTCTCGGAAGGCAGAATGGTAGCCTTATGAAAAGCAAAAATGCAGATGGAGATAGATCTTAGTCTTGGAAGGCAGAATAGTAGCCTCATGCAATGCAAGAATGCAGATGGAGGTAGATCTTAACCTTGGAAGGCAGAATGGTAGCCTTAAGCAATGCGAGAATGCAGATAGAGTTAGAGCTTAATCTCGGAAGGCAGAACGGTAGCCTTATGCAATGCAAGAATCCAGATGGAGACAGAGCTTAGTCTCGGAAGGCAGAATGGTAGCCTTATGCAATGTAGAAATGAAGATGGAGACAAAGCTTAGTCTCAGAAGGCAAAATAGTAGCCTTATGCAAAAAGTAAAAATAGAAAATGGTAATAAAGCTTTCTTAGCTGATAGTAGATTGCGATATTGTGACTGCTGGGGACATTAGGACATACAGAATGTTGGTAACTGTAACAAATCTGAGGGTTGTATTCTTGAACAATATTCGTCTCGTGAGTGTATTGTATGTCTGATGCTTTCGTAATCCCAGTGCCTGCATTCAAAGAAAAATTGTGAGTTCTGTAAAGGGGGAAGGTTAGTTCATATCCCTGCTGGCTTTGCTTGACCTGCTTGGCTTTGATCCGGCGATACTGTATATATCACTGGGGTAGCATTTCTAAACAAGGAAATTTTAGTAATAAACATGCATGATCTTGTAAAAGCATAACATAAGTACATAATTAAGAATAGTTAACTTTTTTTTAGATGAACCGACGACTGTGACGTGGTTCGAGACATTGCAACCTCTCTTGCTACGGAATTTTGAGGGTCCTCCTCAAAATTCTACCCCGGTTTATGGGTTGATGTTTTTTATTGTTGCTCGTGCGGCGATTGGCTGAAATTACTTCGGAATTTTGAGGGTCCTCCTCAAAATTCTACCCCAGTTTCCAATTGCTAGGGAAAGGGAGGGGGGAATGAAAGTTTTGTTGAATTATGACCAAACCTATAGGGATGCCCATGTATCCCCTCTTAAACGGGAATCAAGTCAGGTGTAGTTCAATTTACATCATATAGGAAAGCATAAGATTTCACATAGTAATGCTTGACTGCATCTGAATTGATCGGCTTTTGCCAGACTTCTCTGTCCATTTCTGCAAGTATGAGGGCTCCTCCTGTCAGGACCCGGTGAACCATGTATGGACCCTGTCAGTTGGGAGAGAAATTCCCTATGGCTTCATCTTGATGCGGGAAAATTTTCTTTAATACCAGCTGCCCCGGTGTGAACTGTCTCAGCTTGACTCTTTTGTTGAAGGCTCTGGACATCCTGTTCTAGTAAAGCTGACCGTGGCAAACTGCATTCATTCTCTTTTCATCTATAAGAGCTAGTTGCTTGTAGCGATTCTTCACCTATTCTGCATTGTCTAGCTCTGCTTCCTGTATTATTCTTTATGAAGGAATTTCCACCTCGGCGGGAATGACGGCTTCTGTACCATAAACCAGCATATAGGGGGTTTCCCCGATTGATGTGCGGACTATGGTGCGATACCCCAATACAGTAAATGATAACTTTTCTTGCCACTGCTTATGCTTCTCTATCATTTTACTTAGTATCTTCTTGATATTCTTGTTGGCGGCCTCTACAACTCCATTCATCTGCGATCTATAGGCAGTGGAACTTTTGTGTCGGATTTTCAAGGTTTCACACATAGCTTTCATCAAGTCACTGTTGAGTTTGGATCGATTATCAATGATGATTGACTCTGGAATTTCGAATCAACAAACAATGCGGTCGCGAACAAATTCTGCCACGACTTTCTTACTTACTGCTTTGTAAGATACTACTTCGACCCATTTGGTGAAATAGTCGATTGCTACTAGGATAAACCTGTGCCCGTTGGAAGCGGCAGGCTCGATTGTTCCAATAACATCCATTCACCAGGAGGCGAACGGCCATGGCGAGCTTGTTGCATTAAGCTCATTCGGATGTACCTTTATCATGTCTGCATGTATCTGGCAGTGGTAGCATTTTCGGACATACTAGATGCAGTCCGTCTCCATAGTCATCCAAAAGTAACCAGCTTGGAGCATCTTCTTTGCTAAGATAAAGCCATTCATATATGGACCGCAGGTCCTGGCGTGAATTTCCTCTAGTAGCTTGGATGCTTGCTTTGCGTCGACACACCTTAGTAATCCCAAATCAGGAGTCCTCCTATATAGGATTCCTCCGCTATGAAAGAAATTATTGGACAACCTCCGAAGTGTGCATTTCTGAGTAGGATTTTCAAGTTCTGGGTATTCACCTTTTTCCAAATATTCTTTGATATCATGAAACCAAGGCTTCTCGTCTGCTTCTACTTCAACATGGGCACAATAAGCTGGCTGATCATGGATCTTTACTGGAATAGGATCAATGAAGTTCTTGCATGGATGTTGTATCATAGATGATAATGTAGCCAATGCATCAGCGAACTCATTCTGGACTCTGGGAACATGTTGGAATTCCGTCTTTGTGAACCTCTTTCTTAATTCTTGTACATGATGCAAATACGGGAGTATCTTGGAGTTCTTGGTTTCCCACTCTTCTTGGACCTGATGTATAAGAAAGTCTGAATCTCCAATCACTAGCAATTCTTGAATGTTCATATCGATGGTCATCTTAAGCCCTAAGATGCAAGCTTCGTATTCGACCATATTGTTGGTGCACGGGAATCTGAGTTTGGCAGACACTGGGTAATGTTGACCTATTTCCGATACTAGGACTGGTCCTATGCCAACTCCTTTGACATTTGCTGCTCCATCGAAAAACATTCTCCAACCATCATAGGATTATGCATTGTTTTCTCCTATGAACAATACCTCTTCGTCGTGAAAGTATGTTTTCAAGGGTTCGTACTCTCCGCCACGGGATTTCAGCAAGGTGATATGCTAGTGCTGGTCCCTTGTTTGCCTTCTGAGTCACGTAGACAATGCCAAATTCACTCAATAGGATTTGCCACTTGGCTAGCTTGCCAGTGGGCATGGGTTTCTGAAAGATGTACTTCAAAGGATCTATCCTTGATATAAGATATGTAGTGTAAGCACAAAAGTAGTGCCTTAGCTTCTAAGCTACCCAAGTCAAAGCACAACAGGTGCGCTCTAACAGAGAATACCAGGCCTCGTATGGGGTGAACTTCTTACTGAGGTAATAAATGGCCTGCTCTTTCCTCCCCATTTCATCATGCTATCCCAAAACACAACCGAACGCTCCATCCAATACTGCAAGGTAGAGTAATAGAGGTCCACTTGGCTCGGGCGGGACCAAAACCGGTGGTGTTAACATGTACTCCTTGATTCTGTCGAAAGCTTTTTGGCAGTCATTAGTCCATTTGGTAGCGGCATGCTTCTTCAACATCTTAAAGATCGGCTCATAGATAACTGTATATTGTGCTATGAACCGGCTGATGTAATTAAGTCTCCCCAAGAAACTTATCACGTCCTTCTTATTCTTTGGCAGTGGCAATTCTTAAATAGCTTTGACCTTTGATGGATCTAGTTCTATTCCTCGGTGACGCACAATAAACCCAAGTAGTTTTTCGGCAGGAACCCCAAATGCACATTTTGCGGGATTCAGTTTCAGGTTGTACCTTCGCAGTCTGTTGAAAAACTTCCTCAAATCTTCTATGTGATCAGTGGCTTTCTTGGACTTGACAATAACATCATCTACGTACACCTCTATCTCCTTGTGTATCATATCATGGAAAACGGTAGTCATGGCCCTCATGTAGGTGCCTCCCGCATTCTTTAACCCAAACAACTTCATCTTATAACAGTACATTCCCCACGGCGTAATGAAAGCCATTTTCTCAGCATCTTCTTCATCCATTTAGATATGATGATACCCAGCGAAACAATCTACAAATGATTGTACTCATGCTTGGCGTAATTGTCAATCAGGATATGTATGTTTGGTAAGGGGAAGTCATCTTTTGGACTAGCCCGGTTGAGATCCCAGTAGTCGACACAGACTCTGACCTTCCCGTCCTTATTTTGTACTGGAACGACATTGGCTAACCATGTTGGATATTCTACTACCCTGAGAACCTTAGCTTTAACTTGCTTGGTGACTTCTTCCTTGATTTTCAGACTCATATCAGGCTTGAATTTTCTGAGCTTTTGCTTTACCGACGGGTATGTTGGATCAGTTGGCAGCTTATGAGCCACAATAGACGTACTCAGGCTAGTCATGTCATCATATGACCAGGTGAATATGTCCTCATATTCCCTTAGAAATTCCTTGTATTCCTTCTTTTCTGACGGTGATAAGTGGACGCTGATTCGTGTTTCTTTGATGTTTTCTTCATCTCCCAGGTTAACAACTTCTGTTTCGTCCAGGTTGGACTTAGGCCTATTTTCAAAATTCTCAACTTCCTTATCAATCTCTTCTGGTATGTCATCTTCCTATGAATCTATGTCCGTTTGTTGCGTTGTCTCGTTGCATGTCATAGTCATTGGTTCATCAAGATAAGTAATAGTAATGTTGTACAAGTAAAGTAATGAGAGAAAATAATAGTAATAAGTGTCGATTTATAAGAAAAGTCAAAATGCTTTGATAAATTGCATAATAATTGTTTTGAACATTGGAGATCTTATTGCAGGAATTGAAAACACGCGAAAATAAAAAATCTTTTAGTAAATCAAAACAGTGCTTGTTTTAGCCTTGCTACCCCGAGGCTCGTCGGGCCCTGGTTGTACTGATGGTCCAGTTATTGAGGCGTGCTCCTCTGCTTATGACCTGTATGGAAGGGCTTTCCTCTCCCTCCTCCTCGAGAACAACAATCCATGTCATTGTCCTCTAAGAATAAGTTTTTCACAACTGCCAGTGCTTCCTCTTCTTCTGACTCATAGATAACATCGGCCGATTGGAAAGTCTGCTTCAAATGTGGTATTGGCTGCTCCAGCGGATAGTAAGGACCGCACCATGGTGGCGACCAGTTGTCGAATTCTTCCCAGGTGTACTCATATCCCAGACCGAAAGTGGTGCCATGTTTCTTGAGTTTTATGGGCTTAGTGATTCCTTGGAGGTTCTTGCCAAGCCCCTTGCCAGGTTCGTACCCACTCCAATTCAGCATATTCTCGACCTTGTTATCCCACCATTTGTCTTTGTCAACAGTATCCACCCATTCAATGTGATGGTAAGTCTCTCTACCAAGCTTCTTTCTCCCTTTGATTGATGGAATGGTCTGGCGACTGTATATAGGGTTGCTACCGTCGCCGTAAATGATCACCTCCTAGTGATTCCTTTCAAACTTTACCGCCTGATGTAGTGTCGATGCTACGACCCCAACAGCATGAATCCATGTCCGTCCCAACAGTAGATTGTAAGATGTTGGCACATCTATCACTTGGAAATCAACATCGAACCAAGTTGGCCCCATTTGCAAACACAGACTAATCTCCCCAATGGTGGACCTTTGGGAACCGTTGAAAACTTTCACGTTCTCCGTCCTTTATCTCGTGTAGTCCCTTACCCAACTTCTTGTGTATTACCACTGGACAAATGTTGAGACTAGAACCCCCGTCGACCAAGATCTTGGTGATAAAGTAGTTCTCATATTACACAATGATGTGCAGTGCCTTATTGTGACCCAACCCTTCAGGTGGTAGCTCATCCTCATGAAAAGTAATTTTTTGACTTTCCAATACTTGTCCGACCATGTTAGCCATTTCTCCGACAGTAATGTTGCTTGGCACGTATGCTTCACTTAGCACCCTCAACAGAGCATTCTTGTGTGCCTCGGAATTTTGTAGCAAAGCAAGTATGGAGATTTGTGCCGGTGTTTTGTTCAATTAGTCGATGACCGAGTATTCCTTGGCCCGTATCTTTCTCCAAAGATCGTCTAGACCCATCCCAATGATGGGCGATCGAATGGAGGCCTGCTTTTCTGACTCAGCTAGGTGTTTCGGGGTATAGACCCTACCAGTTCTCGTCATACCTTGTGCGGCAACAGTTTTCTCGAACCTAACCTTGCCTTTCCTCCTTGCCTCAGCTATATAGTCCCATGGTATAGCCTTTGTGTAGAATGGTGTCACGGTCGATATCGCTATTAGGATCGGCGTGACTATCTTTACCCCGAATGGAGCATGTCCCTTAGGTGGTAAATTTGCAACTTCGAATGATTTAGTTGCATTTGTTGGAGACACGAATTCGACCTCAATTGGCGTTGGTGTCTTTGCAGATGACATTGTTTCAAACTCAAGTGGCACAGACATATTTACCTCGGTGTTCCCCAAGGGTTGAATCTAGACCATGATTGGATTAAGAATAACTACTGGCTTCTATGGGTCATCACCTTCTGCGATCAACCCGATAGACCCCTCAGGATCCCAATCATCATCTATTTCAATCATGTGAACGCCTCCACCCTTATGGTCTGGCAGAGGGTTGTTGCAGACATTCGGAGCGGGTTCCTTTACCACAATAATTTTGTTGTCAATCAGAGCCTGGATCTTGTACTTTAGAGAATGACATTCGTCGATGGTGTGTCCTTTCATGCCAGAATGGTATGCACAGGATTTGTTTGGATTAACCGACTGAGAAGGGTTCTTAAGAGTTATAGCATGGATAGGGGTGACATAACCAATAGTTTTAAGTCTCTCATACAGCTGGTCAATGGGTTCGGCAATGGTTGTATACTGTTTAGGAGGTTTGCGGTCAAACCTTTGTTGAGGTCTAGGGAAGTTTTTGCGTGTAGGAGGTGATTGATGGTGGGATAGTTGAACATTATAGGCTTGGTAAACATGTGCGGGTTGGGAATATCTGGGTGAAGTAGGTTTATATATGGGTGGTGGAGATGATTGATAAGTGGGTGGTGGAGTTTGGTAAGAGGGTGATGGTGCTTGGTAGTTTGGAGTAGGCTGATATGTGAGTGGAGGCATTGGATAGGTTTGGTATTTGATGGGAGATTTGGTTCTCTGTGCCATTATTATGGCTCCTACGTCCCTTTTCTTACACACACCACCGGACTGTAAGGCCTTATTTGTAGCTTGCAAGGCCTCGAGGTTCGTAACCATACCACTTTTGATGCCTTCTTCAATCCTTTCAACCAGCTTGATAATGTCGAAAAATTTGTGGCTCTCAATCATCATCTGCCTTTCGTAATACTGCGACTCCTAAGCTTAGACAAAGAATTTGTTCATCTGTTCCTCCTCTAAGGTAGGTTTAACCTTAGCAGCTTCGGACCTCCAGCGAGTAGCATACTCGCAAAATGTTTCTGTAGGTTTCTTCTTTAGATTCTAAATGTAGAACATATCCGGTGCATTCTCCTGTTGAACTTAAATCTATCCATAAAGTCGGATGCCATACCTACCCAGTTTGACCATTTCTTTGGATCTTGGCTAATGTACCAAGATAGAGCATCTCCTTTCAAACTCCTCATGAAAAGCTTCATGCAGATTCTCTCGTCTTTCCCTACTCCAACCAGCTTGTCACAATATGTTTTCAAATGTACTCTTGGATCCCTTGTACTATCAAACATCTCAAACTTAGGAGGTTTGTACCCCTCGGGTAATTCGACATCGGACTATATGGAAAGATCCTCATAGTTCAACCCCTCAATTCCCTTGCTTCCTTCAACGCTTTGAATCCGGCTAGTCAATTTCTTAAGTTCCTCAGCTAGGTTCCTGATGAGCGAGTCTTTAAAGAATCAGGTGTGCTTTAGATGGGTTGTGTGGAGTGTGGCATGGTCTCCATATAGATATGGGTGTTATGATGGGTATGGAAGTGGTCATTTGTGGAGTTTTGGGATTCCGGGATGAGCAGTGGGGTATTGTTGGAAGTATGGAAGGTGTTGCAGTGGTGGTGAGGAGCGGAATGGTTCTGTGGCTTTAAGATATTTTATGGAAGTGTGAGGTTCTGAGCATTGGGGAAATTGACATCTGGAGCGGTGAGGGAAAATGACAGGTTTGCCAGATTCCGAACCTGATCAAGTTATTCTTGAAATTTCAGTAGTTTTTGTTCGAGTTGGGATGCATTTTCTTTGGAAACCTGAGTACCATGACCATGAGTGAACTCTACCCGTTCAGTTGAGTTCTCCTTTCTGGCATTGTTCGAATCTTCTATCTTCCCTTTGTTCTTGTTTTTGACAGGACTAAGAGGGGGAGTGAGTGGAGGGCCCCAGGATCTCGTGGAATAAGATGATGTTGCCAGAGTGCACGAACTAACCTTTCGGGAGGGGAATAATAAAACAAAAGTAAAAACAAAAAGGTAACAAGTTAGTGAGGATTATAAGAAAATGTTGCAATATTTAAACACATAGTGCAAGAATGTAAATCGTGTCCTAATTTGGGGACCTCTTTGTGCCCGTGGTAGGCCTAGCGACAAATTGATTTGGAGAACTTAAAATGCTAAATGCCTCATTTTATTGATAAAAAGTAGATGAATCCCAAATCGACACTAAATAAGAGGAAATAAAAGTCACTAATGGCCATTGGCCTTATTACATTCATAAAGTGAAAAGATAAACCCCTATCTATTTGGTCCCAGAAGGACCTTCCTCAGGTTGAATGCTCTCGTTGATCAAATCCTCCAGTTCGCGTAGGTTCACCAGTAAAAATGCCTTGGCCAGGTGTTCTCCTTCGTTTCCCTCAGTGTTCTGGCAGTCAGTGACTCTCTTCCTCACTTTTCCTTCTAATTCCAGCATACTGTATTCCAGATATTCCAACTTTTAGCTAGCTCTGGCGGCCCTCTCTTTCCACTCATTGATTTGGTCATCTGATAGAAGAATCCTCCACCACTAAAGGGTTAAGACCATGCCCCTACCGAATTCGACTATTTAACATCAACAATTAACATGAAGCATTTAGTTCTCCAAATAAATGCACAGAACGTGGGGATGTCCATTTGGGTTTTGGGGAAACCCAGTGGACTTTGGACAAGGCTATCTTAAAGAGTCATTATGCGGACAACATAACTGACTCGTCTAGGTTTGACCATGATGCATGCACAGTTTAAACAGAGTAAGGTTTTTATGGGGTTTTAGACTGGTACCCTTGAGTGGACAACTCAAGGAGGAAAGGCACGGAACCGTCGACTACACCTTTGATCGACTGGTTTTACTGCAAATATGCCTTTTCCGGATTTAGGGGATGATAGTATCGGAAGAGCGCAACCACTCATTATAAGCGTTGCTATGGTATTTGTTTGGCACGAGTGGAATATGATGTGAGCATGACTATGCAATAATTAAAGGCATGTAGTCACGTATTTGCACGTTTAAGAAAGAAGTAAATATAACAATTTCATAATTTAAAGCGGTAGTGAAGGAAAGCAGTAAAGGAAAGAAACAAAAAGACAAGTCAGTTTTGTAATCGAAGAGGAAATTGAATGCTTAAAAGAAATAAACAAATAGTTGTGTGTAAAGAAGTACAAATTCACAATAGTAGTCTGAAATGGTAAAAGCCTAAAGATCCCCAACAAAGTCGCCACGCTGTCGCGCCCCCTTTTTCTTGCGAAATCGGGTTTATGACATTTGGAGGGACAACTCATTCCTTTTGGGAACTGGGTTTGCATTTGAAGAGTCGCCACCTATTGATTTAAGGTGCATTAGGACACCAAAAGAGTTTGATTAGAATAACCAGAGATAGGGTAAGGGCTTGAAATTATTCTAAGGGGAAGGTGTTAGGCACCCCTCAGAATCCACTAGTGTGGTTCCCGACCAGACAATTGTTGTGAATTTGGGTGCAATTAACATGTAGATGAATAAGGGCTCAAATAAGAGGGGATTTCACATAATGGTTTGAAAGTAAGAAAAGTTTGGAAGAACAAATAGAAA
Organism: Nicotiana tabacum; assembly: GCF_000715075.1. NCBI lineage: Eukaryota > Viridiplantae > Streptophyta > Magnoliopsida > Solanales > Solanaceae > Nicotiana > Nicotiana tabacum. The sequence goes on from NC_134082.1 coordinate 52,765,368, forward strand.
AGCTGATTTTTTAAAAAAAAGAAAGAACTGAAATGCTAAAGAAATAATAGGGGGGGGGGGGTCCTAGGTTTATAAAAAATATGGATCACACCACATAATGTCTGGTAATCACTCCTCAATGAGGGGCTACACGTGACATTATTGCGTGGTCTTCATATCCATATCTACCCTTCCTACACCGTTAAGGTATTTAAAGCGCGTATTGGTCTCGATTACTTATTGCACGCTATTACCCGTCCCAATCCTATCAGTCCCGGAGGCACTTAGGACTAATAATCCTAAAAGGAGGGATATTAGGCTTATTTGTAGTTTCAAAGGTAAAATTTCTAAGGCGACATATAAAAACACATATTGCATATAAAAAGGGAAAACACATATGCATATAGGCTCAATTATACCTCTTCAAACAAACACATAAAGTAGCATGTCTTACACATACTGCTTAGGTCTGATTCAAAAGCATTAAAGACGAGGGAATGAGATTGTAGAGGCAAATTAGTTTATTGCATAACTCAGATAAGAAGTCCGAGTTAGGCCTGCTTGCTGGTTGTAATAATTAACAGAAGCAGATTCAGTTTACAGATATTACCCTAAGGCTTGCCTAAGTGTTTAGACGGGGTCCTATAGGCATGATATCTACTGAATTCAAAAGGTGATGAGATAGTAGGAACTTGAAATAAATTATTTGGGATTCTATAGGCATGCTTACTAAACCTTGTTGAGTGAGGGAAATAGGTTAGTAAAGAACAGAATGTACAAAAATTGGACTAGTTACAAGTGTTGCAGGTGGTAGTATCTACTATTACTGATTTTATATCTAACACTGAGTGAAGCGAATCAGATTCATTTAAGAAACCCCTGTAAGCATGATTTCTATATATCGCTGATTTTACACCCTTATAGACGTGGTATCTAAATGCAGAAACTTGTATTAAACCCTATAGACATAGTATCTAAATGCAGAAACTTGTATTAAACCTTATAGACATAGTATCTAAATGCAGAGACTTGTATTAAAACTTATAGACCTGGTATCTAAATGTAGAAACTTGTATTAAACCTTATAGACCTGGTATCTAAATGCGGATTGAATTATTCAAAATTAAAAGGTATCCTATAGGTAGGTTTTCTACATGAAGTTGAATATGCAGAATTAAAAGGTATCCTATAGGCATGATTTCTATATGGAATTGAATATGCAGAATTAGAACGATCTATAGGCATGATTTCTATATGGAATTGAATTAAAACAACCCTATAGGCATGGTCTCTAGGTGAAGTTCGAATATGCAGGAGTTAGAACACCCTATAGGCATGTTTTCTACCCTTGCATGCATAGTTACCTAACCCTTTTCACTATCCAGCCCCAAATGTTATTACAACTTATTACAAACCAGAGTAAATTACACTATAATAGAAAAATTACAAAGAAAGTACAACCAGAGGAGGCCTGATTCTTGACTTCCTCTATGAGTTACGAGATAAACAACTCAAAGACCATTGATCCAAAGTCTTTCTCCAATTTGAGTTTGTCAGAGTTCCCGGAGAGCCTCAATGGGACTCCGAGCAGTGCTCATACCCGAATTGTATTACCATAATAGGGACAAGTGCAGTGTGGAAGTGCCAGCCCCAAGTGTCCAAGTTCAGAGGGAGCTCATGCGTCCCAAGGCAAGGCTCACAAGAGGGGGGCAGAACTTAAGTCTAGGAGAGAGTGCAAGTGAAGAAACAAAATTCTGAGGGGATAAAGGAGAGGGAAACAGCCACAAACAAGTTGATAGTTTCATACAAAAGGGGTTCAAAGGGGTTGGGAAGTTGCAAAGAACCTATGTACTTAGGCATTAGTTAATTCTGGGCATGCACAACAATAAGGAGTGTGGTTATGCTTACAAAATCAACCAGAATACACAACACATAATGATAACATAGAGGCTATGATGTCAGGGGAATCCAGTCTGAGTCATAGACAACAATACTTAATACTGTCTTGCCTCAAACAAGCCATCAATATCAAACATATTGGGGTAGGGGGTTAGGACACATAATAGATTCAAAACAGGTAGAAAGAGATTACAACATCCTAAAATAAGTAGTGAATTCATCACAAGCAGTAGGCAAACAAGAAGGCAAAAGTATTAAGTAAACATATTGTTGTTGATGCTGAAATCTTAATCAGAACATACCGGTTTATAGAAAGCAAAATATAGTAAAAGCAGATAGCAGGACTTTTAAGACATGCCATAGTATAAGTAGTAAAGTAAGAGAATGTTTTTGAATGTAAGTGATTTCAGAACTAAGTGTTCGTGTCTTTGAAAGAAAAGAAGCATAGGGTATTTATAGTTTTTGAAAATGAGTGAAAGAGAGGTAATAAATTACAAACATGGAAATAATCGTGGTTCAGAATCAATTATACAAGTGATTGCCCTTAATTGAGGGGTCACTTGCTTAACGGGCAGTAACGGGTTCAAAATAAGGAAAGCAATCAATTAAAAAACAGGCTGACAGCTGCCCTAAAAGAAGTAGTAAAATAACAAGTAAGGAAATCTAGTCTAGGTACAGAGATATTCTAATTTTGGAAACGATTCAGTAAGGAAAAACAAGAAAGAAATCAATTAACCTAATAGGTGAGTGAAATCAGAATCTCACAAAGGAAAAGTTTAAACTTATTCACGAGTTTGAAAGTTAGTTAGAGAAGGAGACTCAGCATATAAATAGGGTACATAAACATTATACATGTGAGGCTAAGCCTGTTGGCGAGAGGAAATATCACACAACAATAGCACAAAGATTCAATAGATAGCAACATTCGAAGCATGGCAGTCTAGTAGGTCAAGTAGTGAAGAAAACATAGAATATCAAAGCATGCGAAGGTCTCATAGTAGCAGGTGAGGAAAACCCCTTTAGAAAATTAGGGTTTCGAGCATATTTGAGGTTTAGAGAAGACGGATACACAATAATCAGAAGTATCACTCAAAGGGAACAAAAGATTTCAAAAAGAACTTCAAATCGAGTCATGCACTTAAATGAATAGTCTCAAACCCAAAACCCTGGGACTTTCAAAAATAGAAGAGTCTTAAAAAGAGAATAAACAAACAGGTCGAACAAAAACTCAGGAAAACAAACATTCGTCTAATAAACAGTTAAAAGAAATCAGGGGTTTTAACATGCAAACTCTGATAGAAGGATAATACGAGAAAACACAGCAAAACATATCAGAAAAACCAAAGAATGGTTTTCGAAATAACTTAATAGAGCCTTAATCAAAAAGATAAGGAGTTTTGAAAGCAGAGTTTTAAAAGAAACTTTGAGAAAAGCGCTTAAAAGTTCAGAGAAAACATAGATTTGAAATAGATCTAAGAAAAATTGAGAGAACCTTAAAGGTTAGGGTTTCAGAAGAACCTCAAGTGGTGAGAAAGGCTTTGAAAATCATCGATCTAAGCAGGAGATTCAAGAGTCGAACTCGAATAGCCATGGCTGGCCGAAGAAAGATCAAAGATGACTGGAGAACAACCATAAACTAAAATCGACCAACGTCTGGACCAAATTCTTTCATGATCTAGCCTTGAAACCATAATAATCGGGCACATAGAGGCCAAATGAGGTGGATACAGGCCTTTAACTGCTTTGGAAGCCAATGATTCAGGTGATTTTATGGTGGTGGTTGAAGGCGGTGGCTAGGGTTTGAGTGGGGGTTGAGAGAGAATTGAGAGAGAAAGGGATTCAGAGGTGGTTGGGGTTGTGAAATGGTTAGGGTTAGGGGGTAGGTCGGGATTAAAAAAGGAAAGAATGTTTGGTGGTCGTTGATCATTTTGATCAACGACCTGGATTAATCGGGTAGGTGGGGCGGTTTAACAGGGTTGGGTTATGGTCGGTTCAAATAGGAATTGGGTCAGGGTGATTGGGTTTAAAATTGGGTTCAATTGGGGTGCCAAATTAGGCTACAATTGAAATGAAAATGGGCTAACACTTAAATAGCCACTTCTCCCTATTTGAATTATAAAAAATAGTAAAATAATTTCTGAAAATAATTTAAAGGTACTAAAACGATTAATAATACATAATTATCAAATTAAAAATACTGGAGTTAATTTTATGGACATAAACATAATTAAATCTAAATGGGGATAATATTGCAATTATATGCAATTTAGATTTAAAAATACCAAACAAATTTGTAAAAATATGCAAAAATTATATTAGCTATATTTTAGCATAAATATGAGAGTCCAATAAATGAATCACCAAAATGATAGTTTTGGGGATAATTATTGTTTTTTTTCAAGATAAAATAAGGCAATAAATTGATTTGGTCTATAAAAATTAAGGAAAAAATAATAAAATATTGGGACATACTTATATATGCATATACATACTATTTTGAAAGTATTTTGCATATTAAAATATACAGGGAAAAATTGGGTATCAATACTATCTCTAGGTTTAACCCTTTAATTGGGGCTATCAACCTCTTGAATACGCCCCAATTCCTTGTTGGCATGATTTTCCTAGACTCAAACTCTCTTTCTCAAGAAGATCCCAAAGCAAAAAGGCATAAATTAGTGTTTGCAACCACTAATTCAAATGGAAAAAATAAATCAGGCCAAATATCAACAACCCATAAACATCTAAGCCCTAAAACAAGAGACCCATCAAATACCCATACTAGGGTTGAGCCACAACCCTAGCTAATGGGTCTAGCTACTCATAATAATGGAAGAAATTAGATATTGAGATAAAGAATAACTCATAAAATATAATTACAAGCTAAGATTCGAATAATCAATGTTAAACTAGTTACAAAATTACTCAAAATAGCTAAAAAGCTGCGTCACATGCTCAACTACAGATAAGATACCCTAAAAATCTGAAAAAGAAGTATTTATACAAGGCTAAAATTTTTGGACAAAAATGCCCCTGAAGGAGGTATCGCAGACCACGGTGAAGCTTTTTGGCTTCAAACCTTGTTCTCTGAATCTGGCCACTGCAGACCGCAACAAATAGACCACGGTCGCGATGGCTTCACTGCAGACCGCAACAAATGGACCGCGGGCCGCGGTGTCTTGAAACTTCCAAACTTCATGTTCTCTGAATCCCTTTTCTGCAGACCGCATCAAATGGACTGCGGCCACGATGAGGCTACCACGGACCTCGGAAAATCAACTACGGGCCGCGTTGCTTGAAGGTCCAAAAATGCATCCTCTCTGAACTTTGCCACTATGGACCGCAATAAAAGCACTGCGATTGCGGTGCGTCCTTTGCAGCCGCGGTGGATTTACTGCTATACCGGTGCTTTGACATGTTCTTGGCACTTGTGCAGGTTTCACTCCTTTTTGAGCTGGTTTTGACTACCTTGTCACTTTTTGACCAAACACTGCAAACAAGCACAACATGTAAGCTTTCGGTAGTGCTTGCATTTTTAATCCAAAACTCAAGCAAAAAGGAGTATAAAAAAGATTAGAATCCCTAGTTATCAGGGGGAAGAGACCATTGATGACCCGGGTGTCGAGGGTCAAGCTGTCGAGGGCGTATCCCTTGGGGAAACTTAATCCGACTGAGTAACTCCGACCAAGGATTAGATTTTATTCTTTTTTCTCAGCTCCACGTGGGAACTTTGTAAATATATTTTGCGGCTTCTGTCATAGGAGAAGATCATTTTGTTTCATCTTTGCATAAATTTCTATCATGTCCTTGCCTTTACCTTTGTGGTTTAATTTTTGTTACTCATTGATGACTAGTCCGGTGTGTTGGGTTAGAATACAAATCGCTTAGGTTTTCATGCCAAATGGATGATCGATGGTCGTTGACCGTTCGGGGATCGATCCTTGAGTCAAATTTTGACATGGGGCTATCGACCCTCAGGTTTTAACACATTGGCCCTTAGGCTCTTTAGATTGGCCCTTAGGCTCTTTAGGCTGGCCTTTAGGCTCTTATGCATTGGCCTTTAGGATCTTTAGGCTGGCCCTTAGGCTCTTATGCATTGGACCCTAAGCTCTTTTTAGATTGGGTCGATGCGACCTCTAATATGGCTATAGTTTTCCCTCATTTCAGCTAAAGACTTTTGAAAATTTTATTATTCCTTGGCATGTTTTATGCTCGTCCGACTCTTCGACGGCTCAAAAGAAAACCTCGATTATGAGTCGATATGTGACAATAGCCGAGTACCTCGGGAAGTTCACCCAAAGGCTGAATTTTCGAAGATTTTTCATAGGAGGCTGATTATTTTTGAAGCCCTTTTATTGTTCGGAGCTGATATCATCGAAGCTCCTTTGCTTATGCCGAGGGTAGCCTGATTAACCGTTCTTTTTGAAGTATTTGAAGGCCTTTAATTTTATGGAGGCAGTCAGACGTCTCCGAGCCGCGTGAATTTGGCCGGAGCCTTTTGATATGACCGTAATATTTATGTTCGTCCATAGCCTTTAGTCCCCGGGTGAGATGACCTCGGCGTCTATATCGAGGGTATGGCTTTTTAGGGGTCTTACAATTTCGATATATAGCCTTGATCTTAATATCGGGGTTATGCTTTTTTAAGGTCTTATAAGTTTTGGGCATGCCTTGTTGAGGTCTTACAGATTTGGTGTTGCCTCACTGGGGGCTTACGAGCTCGGAGTTACCTTACTATGGTCTTTTGGATTCGAGCTTTTGATGGCTTCGATGAGCCGACTGTCGGTGACAGTCCCCGAGTGTTCGACGGTTTTTGGCACTTGAGTCATTTTTCCTGAAAATAGTAAACTCCTTTGAAGCACACATCATTTTGACAAGTGGAGGGGCTCCTTTGATTATTTGATATATGTGTACATGTTCTTACCTTTGGGGGCTCGATTGTTCTACATGGACACGGTTCATTCGACCGTTTGCCCAATACAATGTTTTCCTATTGAGGTCCCCTTAGGCGTAACTCGATTTTTTCGAAAAGGTAACCTCCGAGGGGGATGTCCTCAGGTAGCATATATATGTTGCCTTGTTAAAAACCTCCCCAGTAAAACCCGTTTGGAATAAAATCCGATCTGAGGGAAAAAGCATGCAACACATGCTTTAAAACCCCAGGTCTTCGAATCGAAGGATACTTCGGCATCTCCCATTGAACACCTATAAGATATTAGTGTGAGACATAAAGCAAAAAAAGGGAGAAGGTTATACCTTAGCAATAAGAGTGTTTGAGCATTAATATGTTCCAATTGCTTGGAAGTTGCTCGCCTTCCATGGTGCTAAGTTTATAGGACCTTTTGATGACTGCTCCCAGGACGCGGTACAGTGCTTCCCAGCTTGGGCCTAGCTTCCATTCATTCGGATTTCGGGTGTTGAGGGTGACTTTCCTTAGGACTAAGTCACTGACTCCGAAGTATTGGAGGTCTTTTCTCCTGTTATAATATCTCTCGATCCTCTATTTTTGGGCGGCCATTCAGACTAGCGCAGCCTCTCACTTTTCATCTAGTAGCTCGAGGGCTATTGTCATGGCCTCGATGTTCGATTCCTCGGTGGCATGTCAAAATTTGGTGCTTGGATCTCCGACCTCGACTGGTATCAAAGCCTCGGACACGTATACCAAAGAGAATGGTGTCTCTCCTGTGCCTGACGTCGAAGTTGTTCGGTATGCCCATAGTACTTCGGGCAATACATCTCTCTATTTTCCCTTCACATTTTCTAACTTCTTTTTCTAGTTTTGGATGATGGTCTTATTCATGGACTCAACCTGTCTATTTGCACACGGGTAATAGGGTGTTGATAGAATCCTCTTGATCTTATGATCTTCGAGGAATTTTGTCACCTTGCTGCCTATGAACTACTTCCCGTTGTCACATGCAATCTCGAAGGGGATACCGAATCGGCATATGATGTGGTCCCAAATGAAGTCAAAGACTTCTTTTTCTCTTATCTTCTCGAAGGCCTGTGCTTCCACCCATTTCGAGAAATAGTCATTCATAAATAGAATAAATCTAGCTTTACTTGGCAGCGTCGATAGGGGGCCGACGATGTCCATTCCTCATTTCATGAACGACCATGGTAACAATACTGAATGTAGCTATTCATCGGGTTGGTGAATCATCGGTACAAACCTTTGGCATTTTGTCGCACCTTCGAACAAATTCCTTGGTGTCCATTTCCATGCTGTCCTAATAATAGCCTGCTCTGATCACCATTCAAACCAAAGAATCGGCGCCGGAATGATCTCCACAAGTGCCCTCATGGATTTCCCGAAGTACATAATTGGTGTCCCCTGGTCCCAAACATACTGTTAGAGGTCCTTCTATATAGTGTCACATTCTGATCGAGTGAAAATCGAGTTGCTTTGGCTCGAAGGGCCCTTGATTCTTTTTGGCATGTGGGAAGCTTACTGTTTCTCAAATAGTCGATTTATTTATTCCTCCAATCCCTTGTTAGACTTGTTGAGTTTACCTTGGCGTGGCCTTCCTCAATCACCGACTTGGATAACTGTATAACAGCCCATGGGAGTATGTCATCTTCTTAGACAGACGACCCCGGGTTTGCGAGTGCATCGGCCTCGCTATTCTGCTCTCGAGGAATATGGAACAGAGTCCATTCTTTAAAGCAATGCAATATGACCTGAAGTTTGTCTAAGTATCTTTGCATCATGTCTTCTCGAACCTCGAAGCTCCCATTTACTTGGTTGACTACCAGAAGGGAGTTGTATTTTGCTTCAACAACTTCTGCTCCTAGACTCTTGGCCAGTTCGAGACTTACAATCATAGTCTCATACTCGGCAGAGTTTTTATAGATTTCCTAATCATGTCTCCCGTAGGTGGTTTTAGAACAATCCCGAGTCTGGACCTTTTCACGTTTGAGGCACCACTAGTGAAAAGGGTCCATACCCCTATTGATGTGCCCGTTCTTAGCGAGATTTCTTTCTCTACCTCGGGCACAAGGGCAGGCGTAAATTTGACCATGAAGTCCACCAACATTTGGGATTTGATAGCCATCCGGGGTTGGTACTTGATATCATATCCTCTGAGCTCGATGGCCCATTTGGCCAATCTGCCCGATAATTCAGGTTTATGAAAAATGTTTCGAAGAGGGTATGTTGTTAAAACACATATACAATGGCATTGAAAATATGGTTTTAATTTCCGAGATACACTTATTAATGCAAAAGATAATTTTCCTAAGTGTGGATACATGGTTTTAGCGTCTCCTAGAGTTTGACTTACGTATTAAATAGGGAATTGTGTACCTTGTTCTTCCCGAACCAACACACCTCTTACCGCTACTTCGAATATTGCCTAATATATGTATAATGCTTCATCTTCCTTTGGGGTGTGGAGCAAAGGCGAGCTCGAGAGATACCACTTTAATTCCTCTAAAGCATGCTGGCATTCCGAAGTCTACTCAAAGCTGTTTTTCTTCTTGAGGAGGAAGAAGAAATGATGACTACGATCTGATGATCTCGAGATGAATCGGCCTAAAGCAGCTATCCACCCAGTTAGCCATTGTATGGACTTCACTTTGTTCACCTCCGTGATTTCTTCAATGGTCTTGATTTTGTCGGGGTTGATCTCAATCCCCCTATTCGACACCATGAAGCCTAAAAATTTACCTGATCCTACTCCGAAGGCACATTTCTCAGGGTTGAGCTTCATGCTATAGCTTCTAAGGATATCGAATGTTTCCTACAAATGAGTCAAATAGTCCTTTGCACGCAGGGACCTAACTAGCATATCATCAATGTAAACTTCCATAGACTGGCTTATTTGATGTTCAAACATCTTAATAGCTAGGCGTTGGTACGAAGTCTTTCTCCTGTCCTCTGGGTTCATTCAAATTTGATTATACTTGGAGTAGACGTCAAGAAAAAGTGAGGATCTCGTAGCCGGCCTTGGCATCCATCAAGCAATCGATGTTGGGTAATGGGAATGAGTCTTTAGGGCATGCCTTATTGAAGTCTTTGTAATCGATGCACAATCTCAGTTTGTTTCCCTTTTTGGGAACCACCACTACATTATCCAACAATTTAGGGTATTTTACCTCCCTAATTGATCTTATTTTGAGGAGTTTTGTTACCTCATCTTTGATGAACGCATGTTTTACCTCGGACTGAGGCCTTCTTTTTTCCTTCACTGGTTTGAACCTGGGATCGACAATTAGTCGATGGGTGGTTATTTCCGGTGGGATCCCTATCATGTCTAAATGGGACCAAGCAAAGCAATCAATTTTGTTAAAAAGAATTGGATGAGTTTTTTCCCGAGTTCGGGGGTTAATCCCGTTCCCAGGTATACCTTTCGATCTGGAAGATGCTCGATCAAGACGACCTGTTCGAGTTCTTCGAGTGTTGATTTTGTCGCATCCGAATCCTCGAGGGAAACCAAGGTTCGAGGAGTGAGGAAGTCCTCTTCGTCATCTTCGTTCAAATGCTCACAGCCCATCTATTCTCGGGGGTCAGCCGTTTTCTGACTCATCATTGAAAGAGAGAGTCGATATTGGTGCCGTATCGTTTATCGCGAACATCTCCTTCGCTGCATGTTGCTCTCCATACACCATTTTTATACCGTCTTTTGTTGGGAATTTTTTCATCTGGTGAAGATTTGATGATACTGCCCTCATGTTGTGTATCCATGTCCTTCCAAGTAAGGCATTTTAACCCATCTCACATTCGATAATATGAAACTTGGTGTCTTGGACTGTGCCGGACATGTCGACTGGGAGGATGATTTCTCCCTTTGTTGTCTCACTCGCCATGTTGAATCCATGGAGGACTCGAGAAGTAGGCATGATCTGATCGAGCAATCCGAGTTGCTCTACCACCTTCGACCTGATTATGTTGGCCGAGCTACTTGGATCCACGAGAACACGTTTAATTTGAACGTTATTCAAAATAAAAGAAATTACCAATACATCATTATGTGGTTGGGACAAAACCTTGAGGTCTTTTTCTCTAAACGTAAGGGCGTCCTCAGGTGTATTGCTACGAGTTTGCCTTTCCACCGAGATGGGCACTTTGGCCCGTTTGAACATAGGTCCCTGTGGGACGTCGGTTCCTCCAATGATCATGTGAATGATGTGCTGAGGTTTTCCTGGTCCTCTCTTTCCTGAAAGTGGTTCTTGGCTCGATTGCTGAGGAATTCTCGAAGGTGCCCTTCGTTGATCAGTCGGGCCACCTCCTCTCGGAACTACCTGCAATCCTCGGTCCTATGACTGTTAATGCCATTGTATTTGCACATCAAGTTAGGGTTCCTTCAGGAAGGATACGATTGTGCGGGCTTCTGCCATTTGGTATCCCTGATTCTACCCATGGCCGACACGATGTCTGATACATCAATGTTGAAGTTGTATTATAACAATCAGGGTACCTCCATAGGCCTCGACTGCCTCTCAAACCTGATCTTGCTCATAAGTCCCCGAGAATTTTTATCTCGATCTACTCTTCGATCATTTCGAGGTATATTCCCCCTCGAAGTATCTCTTTGATCTTTGAAGTATGGCTAATACATTTCTTTGCCTGATCTCGACTCCCTTTCCGCAAACCTTGGTTGCTTTGCTAGGAGCCTACTTGGATATACTGAGCCGTAGGGGGCTCCCAATTGGTCGTCATCGACCCTGATCTTTGATTCATATCTATTGTGCCCATCTGCCAATGTTACAGCGGGATACTCAACCAAGTTCTACTTTAGCTGCTTCGAAGCTATCAAGATTTGCTCGTTCAAGCCCTGAGTGAAGGCCTGTACTGCCCAGTCATTGGAGACTGGTGGCAATTCCATTCGCTCCATCTAGAAACGAGATACAAATTCCATCAGCATCTCATTCTCCCTTTGTTTGATCTTGAAGACATCAGATTTCCTTGTAGCAACCTTGATGGCACCGGCATGCGCCTTCACAAAAGAATCTGCCAACATGGAGAACGAATCCATCGAGTTTGGGGATAGGTTGTGATACCACATCATGGCCCCCTTTGACAGTGTTTCTTCAAATTTCTTCTGTAGGACGGATTCTATCTCATTGTCCTTCAAGTCATTCCCTTTTACAGCACAAGTGTAAGTAGTAATGTGCTCATTGGGGTCTGTGGTCCCGTTATACTTCGGGACATCGGGCATTCTGAATTTCTTCAGGATGGGCTTCGGATCCGCACTTGGCGGGAATGGTCTCTGCACAAACTTTTTTGAAACTACACCCTTCAGAATCGGGGGTGCGCCGGGGATTTGATTGACCCTCGAGTTATAAGTCTCCACTTTTTTATAATTATCCTCTATCTTCTTTCCCCTGACTTGATCCTTTTAGTCAATTACTCGATCATTTTCATTACTGAGGGGTCAGTCCCCGAGCCGCTAATATCGGGTCTTTCTAGCACTGGTTCGTGCTGCATGTTTACTGGTTCGGTGGTGTTAGTGGTTCTGTTCTGACTTGGAAGCTGAGCGATGGCGGCTTGCTGAGCTTGCAGCATATCGAATATTACTTGGAGGCTGACTCCTCCTTCTTCCATTCCCCATGCTTCTTGGCCTCTAGCCTGGGTTTCCATGCGTCCATTCCTAGCGGGGTCTGCGTCTGCTTCCATATTTAGAACATTGTGGGAGCTGATATCTACTGGCTCCACGTTTGGCACCGCCTCAGGGTTTACAAGTGGTACATTGATCCCTATACCACTGTTTTCTCCAAGTCCGTCATTGTCATGAAGAGGTGCATTTTGTGTGCTAGACATGATCAAGCCTAAAATCAAAGAATCTTTGACAAGTAAAAGTGTGAAGAATAACGTGTGTTATTAAAAAACTAGCACCAAAAGAATCACTATTATTTTTATCCCCACAGTGGGTGCCAAACTGTTTACCTTGAACATGGTGTTAACAATTATATTTAATTTGTGGTTCTAAAAATATGTGATTTATTTTAATACTAGTTGTTAGGTGAATAATGCTAAGTGTAAATGAGCAAGAAATGATAAGCAAACCAGTGTGGTCACAAGGTTGAGGGCCTCGAGCTCAGCCGTACAGGACCTCGAGGGAGGACTTTAACGGTTGATAATGAGCAATAAATGAACAATAAGTGAATGAATGATGAATAATGAATGAACACAATAAATGAGGAGCAATAAATGAAAAACAAGTAATAAATTTGTAGAGTAATTGTTGAGAATGTTTAGACAAGAAAAGCATAGAATGTTCTATATTATTCAATAATCATCCTTTTAAAGTGACAAGGATCCCCTTTATATAGGAGGGAGAATCCCAACATAGTACATGTCTAATAATAATGAGGAAATTCTATTGGTATAGGTGTATAATGGCTTAGTATGGATTTGTACTATTTATGCAGACTTGGTCAGCTCTGACCACGCGTACTTGGGAGTTTTCCCGCCTTTTCATGACGATCATCGATTTGGACTTCCCCGAGATTGACCTCCGATATGCTCCCTCAAGGGATTCACCTCGGGGTCACACTTCAAACTCCTCGAGGTTGGGTGTGGGGTGACATGATAGTTCCAAAGTCGAACTCCTCGATTTTGGATGTATAGACTCATCTAGCTGGATAGTAATGAAGTCTAACACATGGGACAAGTCGGCGTAATACCTCCAAAGCATAGACACATGAAAAACTGGATGAACTCCTGATAGGCTGGGAGGTAAAGCAAGCTGCAACCTCCCCAACTCGCCTCAACACCTCAAATGGGCCAATAAACCTTGGGCTCAACTTTCCCTTCTTCCCGAATCTCATAATACCCTTCATCGGCGAAACTTTCAAGAGGACCTTCTCGCCAACCATGAATGATACATCACGCGCCTTCTGATCCGCATAATGTTTCTGTTTGGACTGTGTTGTGCGAAGTCTTTCCTAAATCAACTTTAACTTCTATAAGGCATCTTTCACCAAATCTATACCATACAACTTAGCCTCACCGGGCTCAAACCACCCGATAGGAGAACGACATCGCCGACTGTATAATGCCTCAAATGGGGCCATCTCGATGCTGGACTGATAACTGTTGTTGTAAGTAAACTCGGCCAAAGGCAAGAACTTGTCCCACTATCCTCCAAAGTCAATCACACATGCTCTAAGCATGTCCTCCAAAATCTGAACTGTCCGCTCCAACTGTCTGTCAGTCTAAGGAAGGAATGCTCTGATGAGCTCCACACGGGTCCTCAACTCACTTTGAACAGCTCTCCAAAAATGGGAAATGAACTGAGGGTCTCTATCTAATATGATAGAAACAGGCACACCGTTGAACCAAACTATCTCCCGAATGTAGATCTGAGCCAACCTCTCTGAAGTATAAGTAGTCACCACTGGAATGAAGTGTGCCGTTTGGTAAACCTATCGACAATGACCCAAACATCATCAAACTTACACAATGTTCGTGGTAACCCAACTACAAAGTCCATAGTAATGCGCTCCCATTTCCACTCAGGTATAGGCATCTGCTGAAGTAGGCCACCTGGCCTCTGGTGTATATACTTAACCTGCTGGCAATTCAAACACCTAGCCACATACTCAACTATGTCTTTCTTCATCTGCCGCCACCAATAATGCTGCTCAAGTCACGATACATCTTCGTAGCACCTGGGTGAATGGAGTACCATGAAATGTGTACCTCCTCTAGAATCCTCTCCCTCAAGCCATCGATATTAGTAACACATAGGTGACCCTGGAGTCGTATAACACCATACTCACTAGTAGAAACCTCTTTGGCACTACCCTGTAGCACTGTCTCTCTGAGAACTGCCAATTGCGGATCATTGAACTGCCGAGCCTTGATCTACCCCAACAACGAAGACTGAGCAACAACATACGCAAGGACTCGGCTGGGCTCTGAAATGTCCAACCTTATAAGTCTGTTAGCCAAGGACTAAATGCCCAAAGCTAGTGGCCTCTCCTCACCTGAAATGAATGCCAAGCTACACATACTCTTTGCTTTCCTACTCAAGGCATCCGCGACCACAGTTGCCTTTCTCGTATGATAAAGAATGGTAATGTCATAATCCTTTAGTAACTCAAGCCATCTATGCTTCCTCAAATTAAGATCCTCTGTTTGTATAATTGCTACAAGTTGCGATGATCAGTGTAAACCTCACAAGACACCCCTTACAGATAATGCCTCCATATCTTAAGAGCATGAACAATCGCTGCTAACTCAAGGTCGTACACAGGAAAATTCTTCTCATGAATCTTCAGCTAACATGAAGAATATGCAATAACTCGCCCATCCTACATCAACACATATCCCAAGCCGACGCTTGAAGAGTCTCAATATACCATATGCATCCCCGAACCGGAAGGCAACACAAGAATCAGTGTTGTAGTCAAAGCTATCTTAAGCTTCTGAAAGCTCATCTCACAATCATCAGATCAACAGAAAGGAGCAACCTTCTAGGTCAATCTAGTCAGAGGTGATGCAATAGATGAAAAGCCCTGCACGAATCAATGGTAATAACCTACTAACCCCAGGAAACTCCTGATCTCGGTCTCTGAAGTATGACGTGGCCTACTCTAAACTACCTCAATCTTCTTGGGATCCACCTTAATACCCTCCCATTATACAATATGCCCCAAGAATGCTACTGACTCTAGCCAAAACACACACTTGGAGAACTTAGCATATAGTTTCTACTCTCACAAGGTCTGTAGCACTACTCTCAAATGCTGCTTGTGCTCCCCCGGGCTACGTGAGTATATCAAGATGTCGTCAATGAATACGATAACAAATGAATCAATATAAGGCCAGAACACCCTGTTCATCAAGTCTATAAATGCCTCTAGGGCATTAGTCAAGCTAAAGGACATCACCAGAAACTTATAATAGCCATTTATTATACGGAAATCAGTCTTCGGAATATCTGAGTCCCAAATCTTCAACTGATACTCGATTTTAGAGAACATCCTAGCACCGTGCAACTGGTTGAACAAATCATCAATGCGCGACAACGGGTACTTGTTCTTGATAGTAGCCTTGTTCAACTGGCGGTAATCAATGCACATCCGCATTGTCTCATCCTTCCTCTTCAAAAATAACACTGGTGCACCCCAATGTGACACACTAGGTCTAACAAACCCCTTTGCTAACAACTTCTCAAGCTGCTCCTTGAACTCCTTCAACTCTTTCGGAGCCATACGGTATAATGGGATAAATATAGGTTAGGTTTCTGGAGCCAAATCAATGCAGAAATCAATATCACGATCTGATGGCATACTTGGAAGGTCAAAGGGAAACATATTGGCGAACTTTCGAACTACTGGCACTGGATCAATCGTCAAAGTCTCTGTAGTGGTGTCTCGAACATATGCTAGATACGCCAAACAACCCTTCTCGACTAGATGTCGAGCCTTTATGAAAGACATGACCCGACTAGATGAATTAACGAAGGAACCCTTCCACTCCAATCTTGGCAACTTTGGCATCACTAAAGTAACAGTACTGGCATGATAGTCAAGGATGAAGTGATATAGAGATAACCAATCCATGCCCAAGATGACCTCAAAGTCGATCATGTCAAGGAACAGGAGATCCGCTCTAGTATCGTAACCATAGTAGGTAACCACACAGGACTGGTAGATCCAATCCACAACCACAAAATCCCCCATAGGAGTGGACACATAGATAGGAGTACCCAAAGACTCACGAGGAATATCCAGGAAATGAGCAAACAGAGATAACACATATGAATATGTAGACCATGGATCAAACAATACCGAAGCATCCCTACCGTAGACAGAAATAATACCTGTGATCACATCATCTAAGGCCACTACATCTGGTTTGCTCAAGATGGGGACATATTTTGTAAAGACGCTTTTTTTGCAGCAACCCCGTGGATGCCATACGAGGTTCCCGACCTGGCGGATTGGGCTTGGAAGCTAACAGCCCATTCGACCTATGACGAGCGTAAGTGGAAAGATCTATCCAAGGGTAGATGGGAGGCAAAACATCACGTTACGTTGTGTGTGGCTTGCTTTCTTTGAAAGGTGCTTTCTTTTATGTGTACTAATTCTGTTACCGTAGGCATTGGAGATTTTCAGAGATGAGGTTGTGTCCCCTCGGGGAGGAGGAAGAAGTCGGCTTTGGGGTCAAGGACTGATAACAAACGAAAGGAGTCCTCGAAGGATAAGGATGCTCACCATGAGGCAAGGCCTGCTCGAAGGCTGAAAGAAGCTATATCAGCTGAGCCTATGGCATCTGAGGCCTCTAGCCTTGGAAAAGTGGTTCCTCCTTTACCACCATCTTCCTTTCCCATCGAAGGTACTTCGAGGGATACCTGTGTTCAGCCGTCATCATCGCCTAAAATCAAAGGCACTTCAAGTGATGTTCGAGGCCAAGGACCGCCTAGATCAAGCGGCGTCTCAATCGACCATGTCTCCACCAAGATTAGTTCAACTAGGGCCGGTGAGGCCAGGCCAGTAGATGCATGCTCAACCTTTGAAGAGGCTCAACAACTTTGTTCTGTGGTGAGCTTTGTTTAACGTTGTTGGTTTCTCAGTTTTGCATTTTCACCTACTTACTGATCTTTTTTTTTATAGGTTTTTGACAAACTCAAGTCAGATTTGCTCCGTTGTGGAGCCAGGTTGAAAAAAGCCTTGGATCGGGAGAAATCCCTCAGGCTTCTTTATGATAAGAGGGGAGATGAGTTGGTATACCTGCAGTATGAGGTGACTTGGATCCTGAACTATGAAAGTCGCCTTAAGAAATAGTTAGACTTTGCTTTGAGGGAGTGCATGCATCTTCTTCTATATTCGGAGACTAATGTTTTGATATTTTAGTTGCAGAGCAAGACAAAGGATCTTGAATGCCTTTAGGGCAAGGTTGGCCAGGCCAAGCACGAGTGTAACGATATAAGGGCTCAGGTGGATGCCCTTGCGGCCAAGAAGAATGCTTTAGCCAAGGTGTTTGCTCTTGAGGTACAATTTCGGAATGCCCGTGAAAACAGCATGGTTCAGACGAGCAGTATTACAAATCTCGAGTCCGACCTGTTGGAGATGAAGGTCGAGGTCATGGATGCCCGGGTCGAAGCTGAAGAGATTCGGGCTATGGCCAACAAGAAAGTGGCAGTGTATTTAAAAGACGACGCTAACACACGAGCTGAGCTCAAAGGAGCTTCTGATTGGGAGATCAAAAGCAATGAATATGCCCGGTGCAAATCTCAGAGGGAAACCCTCGAGGAGATCCATGCTAGGGGCTTCGATCACTCGGAAGATATAAAGTAGGCAAAAGCGGATGAATATGATGTCGAGTTCCTTTTGTCTGATGCCGAAGATAATGAGGAAGGGGTCGATAGGGCTACAGTCCCCGAGGAGGAGATGGACTAAGCTTTTTTTTCCCTTTCGATACCTTGTACAATGTTCTTAGAGAACTTTGTAAATGGAGTTTTTGTATTTTTTTCATATATAAGTATAAAAGGAAACCTTTCGGTCTTATCCTTCATTCGAGGTAGAACCCTTGGGTTTGCAATTCGACCCTAAGGCAGGTTGGCCTGGCCCGTAGGCTCTTACGAGTAGGGTCAGTACGACCTTTAATTTTAAGGTGGCAACTGTGGCTCTTACGCATTTGCCCTTAGGCGTTTTTAGATAACTATTTCGGGTGCAGTCTCTGAGTTGATTTTCAACTCGAGCTCATTGACCCTTAAGTTTTTGAAATTTAAGCTGGCTCTTATGATCTTATACGTAGGGTCGGTACGGCGTCTTAATGTGGGCTGGCGATAGTGACTCTTACGAGTGAGGTCGGTACGACCTTTTAATGTAGGCTAGCGACAGTGGCTCTTACGCGTTGGGTCAGTACGACCTCTTAAAATAGGCTTTATTTTCCCTCGCTAAAGGCTTTTTGTAATTTTGTGTTCGGCCGGCTCTTCAACGGCTTGATAAGAGCCTCGATAATGAGTCGTTATGTAGCGATAAATGAGCACCTCGGGAGGTTTCACTCGATGGCTGAATTATTTTGAAGCCTATTGTTTGGAGTTGATATGATCGAAGCTCTTTTTCTTATGCCGAGAGTATCCTGATTAACCGGTTCTTTTAGAAGTTTTTTCAAAGTAATTTAAGGCCTATGATTTTATAGTGACGGTCGGGTGTCCCCAAGTTGCGTTAGTTCGGCTGCTACAGCCTTTTGACGGTAGTCTTTGCGTTTGGCCGGAGCCTTTTAGTCCCGAGTGAAGTAGTTTCGGCATCTATATCGAGGGTATGCCTTTTTAGGGGTCTTATAAGTTCGGATTAATAGACTTAACTTTACTATTGGGATTATGCCTTTTGTAAGGTCTTACAAATTTTAACATGCCTTACTTGAGGTCTTATAGATGAGTTACTCGGTACGAGTATGGTTCATGCCTTGCTTGAGGTCTTATAGATTTGGTCACTTGGTACAAGTGTAACTCATGCCTTGCTTGAGGTCTTGCAGTTTTGGTTACTTGGTACAAGTATAACTCATGCCTTACTTGAGGTCTTACAATTTTTGTTGTTGCCGCATGGGGGGCTTTCGGGCTCGAGGTTGCCCACTTAGGGTCTTACGACCTTGAATTTCTGATCGTTTGATGGGATGACGGTTGACGACAGTCCCCGAGACGTCAAAAGTTTTTTGGCTTTGGAGTCTTTCTTTGTAAACTTGGTGTTTCCTTATTGAGGGCTTGCGAGTTCGAAGTTTTCGACCCGAAGGTCATGTGGCCTCAAGTTTTTGGCGTCAGTCCCCGAGTGTTCGGAGATTTCAAGCTCTGAAGCCATTTTTGTAAAGGTAGCATACTTCTTTGAAACATAAAGCATTTTGATGGAGGAGAAAATACTCTTTGATTACTTGGCACAAGTATACATGTTTTGCCATCAAAGGCTCAATTATTCTATGCGGACATGATTCATTCGACCATTTGGACTGATACATCACTTTCCTATTGAGACCCTTTTTTGGCTCATCTTGACTTCTTCGA
Source organism: Nicotiana tabacum (assembly GCF_000715075.1). Lineage (NCBI taxonomy): Eukaryota > Viridiplantae > Streptophyta > Magnoliopsida > Solanales > Solanaceae > Nicotiana > Nicotiana tabacum. Next base: position 52,785,200 of record NC_134082.1, read on the forward strand.
GAAGGTGATCTTCCGGGGGATTCCCCCCAGTGTTCGAGGTTGATCGAAGAGAAGCCTTGAATACTTGTTATGTTCTCCTTAGGTAGCATATAGATGTTTCCTCATTAAAAACCTTGTCGGTAAAACCCTTATTGGGATAAAACCCAATCGAAGGAAAAGAGTGCAAAGTATTCTTTGAAACCTTAAGGTCTTCGAGCTGGACGGTGCCTCGACTATTTTGATTAGACACGTGCGCAAAGGTTAGTGTAATATGTAAATAAAAAGGTATATGGTCATACCTTAGTGGTGATGGTGCTTCGAACCTCAGCATGCTTTCAATGTTTGCTCCGGGGACATGACACAGTCCTTTACTTGTTTTACTTAGGTATAGCCGAGAATGTGTTCTGTGATTGCTATTTCACTGTTTGCTTATCCTGTGGCTCCTTCGATGTCAAAGGCATCGATGTCGGCGCTACGTTATGCACCGCAAACATCTCTTTTGTTGCGTGTTGTTCTCCATACACGGTTTTTACTCCCTCCTTTGTCGGAAACTTCATCATTTGATGAAGGGTTGATAGTACTGCTCTCATGCAGTGTATCCATAGCCTCCCAGGCAATGCATTACACCTCATGCCTCCTTCGATGACATGAAACTTGGCATTTTGTGTTGTTCCAGCCACGTTGACCGGGAGGGTGATTTCCCCTTTAGTTGTCTCGCTCACCATATTGAATTCGTTGAGGACTCGAGAGGCAGGCACGATCTGGTCGATCAGTCCGAGCTGCTCCACGACCCTTGACCTGATAATGTTGGCCGAGTTACCTGGATCCAAAAGTACACATTTAATTTTGAAATGTATTTACAAGGAAAGAAATTACCAGTGCATCATTATGAGGTTGAGACAGGGTCTCGATGTCCTCGTCGCTAAATGTGAGAGGGTCCTTGGGTATGTAACCTCGAGTCCGCTTTTCCCTAGTGATGGGTATTTTTATTCTTTTGATAGTGGGTTCCTGTGGGACATCGATTCCTCCCATGATCATGTGGATGACATGTCACAACTCATTTGTTTCATTCTTCCTATTAGCCTCTTTTTCCCGTAACGGATTTTTGGCTCGGTCGCTAAGGAACTCTTGGAGATTCCCTTTGCTAAGTAGCCGGACTACTTCTTCTTGGAGCTGCCTGCAATCTTCGATCCTATGACCGTGTGTGCCGTGAAATTCGCACACTAAGTTGGGGTTCCTCTGCACCATATCTGATTGTACAGGTCTTGGCCACCTGGTGTCTCTGATTTTATTGATGGCGGATACGATGTCTAAAATGTCCACATTGATGTTGTATTCTGACAGGCGGGGTGCCTCCATTGATCCTGTATGCCTATTGAATTTGGCTCTGCTCACGAGTCCCCGAGGATTCTGACCTCGGTCCGTTCTTTGATCATTTTGGGGTATGTTATGCCTTGGGGCATTTCTCCTATCTTCGGTATATGGTTGGTACCTTTCCTTGTTTGGCTTTGGATTCTTTGCCAGGAGTGTGCTTTGATATACCGAGCCTGAGGGGGCTCCCAGTTGGTCGTCCTCGACCCTAGTCTTCAACTGATATCAGTTGTCGACATCCGACCAAGTCACGACGGGTTATTCAACAAAATTTTGCTTCAGCTACTTCGAAGCCACCGAGATTCGCTCATTCAAGCCTTGGGTGAACGCTTGCACTGCCCAGGCATCGGAAACTAGTGGTAACTCCATTCGCTCTATTTGGAAGCGAGATACAAACTCTCGTAACATCTCTTTTTCTCTTTGTTTGATCTTGAAGACGTCGGATTTCCTTATAGCTACCTTGATGGCACCGGCATGTGCCTTTAAGAAGGAATCTACCATCATGGCAAATGAGTCTATTTAATTCGGAGCTAGTTTGTGATACCACATCATGGTCCCTTTGAGAGTATTCCCCAAACCTTTTTAACAGGACGAATTTGATCTCGTCATCCTTCAGGTCATTCCCCTTTACGGCACAAGTGTAAGTTGTGACGTGCTTGTTAGGATCCGAGGTTCCATTGTACTTGCGGTAGATTGGGCATTCTGAGTTTCTTCGGGATGGGCTTTGGAGCGGCATCTAATGGGAATGGTTTTTGTACGAATATCTTTGAATCAACACCCTTCAAGGTCGGGGGTGAGCCCGGGATTTACTCAACCCTCGAGTTGTAGGTCTCTACCTTTTTGTCATTGGCTTCTATCATTTTTTGCCCAATTCAATCCTCTTTGTGAGGTCCTCGAGTATCTTCATAATAGCGGGGTCGGCTGCTGACCCGTTGTTACTCGATCTTTCCAATACCTATTCAGCTCGAGAAGGCATTTCCGGTACTACTATGCTTGGAGTTTTTTGGTGGCTTTGCAGTTGAGCAATTTCCAACTGTTGTGCCTGCAACATCTCAAAAATAACGTGAAGGCTAACCTCTTGTTCCTCCCGAGCTAAGGGGTTTTTTGAGCTTCTTGTTGGTCTCCTTGGCGTATTCTCCTGTTAGTGTGGGAGCTTATATCGATGTGTTGGGCATCATGTCAGACCATATCCGCAGGGATTGGCTCTGGTGCGTCCTCAGGGTTTCGTGGTGGTATACCAATACCTGGAATGACTGCACTATTCTCTCCATGGTCTTCAAGACCGTTGTTTTCATATGCATTCACTGAGTTAGACATTTGACATAAAATCAAAGATTCTTGAACAAGAAAAAGTGTGAAAGATAACATGCTTTGTGTAGTAAACCAGTAAGAAAAGAATCACTATTATTTTTAGCCCCATGGTGTGTGCCAAACTGTTTACCTTAAAAATGGTAATTACAATAGATTTGATTTTTTGGTTCTAAAAATATGTGATCTATTTTTATGCTAGTGGTTAGGCAATAGATGCTAAGTATGAGACTAGGAAACAAGGTAAGAACTTAAAAACAGTATGTTTAAGCAAACCGAGTGACTGAGAGTCGGGGCCTCGAACCGGGTTACACGAGGTCTCGAGGTCGAGCTCGATGTTAAGCTATGGGAAGCCGATGAAGGGCTAACAGTATTGGGAGCTCTGATGAAGGCTCTTTATGGTCAATAATGAGCAATAAATGAAGAATAATAAATAGAACATAATAAATATAAGCAATAAAGGCAATAGTGAAATCAAGAGAATACGTTTAAGTTAGAGAGCAGAGAATGTTCTTGTTCTTGTATTCAATATTGTGCGTGCCTTACAAAATGACAAGGGTCCCCTTTATATATGAGGGAGAATCCCTACATAGTACAAATTCATTTATTACAAAGATATATGGCTGGTACAACCATTTAATGCCACGGTACCGGCTTGGACTAGCCAGGTATACTTGGTCAGCTTTAACCACTTGCCTTGGGAACTTCCCGCTTTCCTATCACAACTACTAATCTACACTGCCCCGAGGTCAGACATCGTTAACCCCTTGGATGTGAACCTCGACCAGTGTCTCGAGCCTTTGAAAACGTGCCTACGAAGTGTTGCAATGACCAAAAATTGGACCCTCCGATTTTTACCGTATATAATTCCTTGACGTGACTTCTTTCCCACCACCCATTCACTCCCAATATCCTACACCATAAGTAGGATTAGTTTATCTAATTTGCATAACTGATACAATGAGTTTTTGCTTAGATTCTTTTCATACGAGGAAAAGTACTCTCTTTATATTCAGGATTTGTTTGGAAAGCCATGTGCAATTATCTGGCTGTGTAATTACTATATTAATGAAAAATAAACTCGCCACATAGACTAATATTATAAATACAAGTGTCATGAGAGTTAAAACGACAAAGAAGAATGACATATACATAAGATATGAGCAATACCCACGGGATCACTTGTGTAGACAACGTACCTGTCAGTCTCGAGATTGGATATAAGTAAATAGTTACGAGACTGATAATTAAGGTCATTAGTAGTTATGGATAGGGAAAGGTCATTACTAGTTACGAATATGGAAAGAATCAATCAAATTCTTAAATATACGTGAGTTGTTATTACTTCCTCGGCCATTATAAATCACTGATGTAACGGACAATTAATGCAATAAACGATAGTAACGGGCATGAACTAAACCAGGCAAACAGTTATAAGGAATAGTACTATTTAAACCCTCTTCCTATATTATATACCCCATCCGAAAATGTGCAAAGTTATACTATCAATTAACAATATTCTTACTATTCTCTATTATTGAAATAATTGTTCTTTACTACAGGAAGAAAGCGGGAATTAGCAATAAGAATATTTCTATTTCCTTACTCTCAGTTTAACTCTTAGTTAGCATTATTCCCTTTTTATATCAATTATATTTGGAAAAATAAAGTTAATTGGTTGTTAGAATCCCAAATTATTCAATTTATTTGTTTTAATTTCAAATACTATTTTTGGGTTAAACGAATTGATTATGTTACCAGAAAGCTAACAATCGTTTTCCTTTCTATTTCTATATTTTCTTTAGTAATAAATTGTCTGGAACATACCAAATTCCTCAGCAGGGGAATGGACAAGGGGAATCTCCTCCACACAATTCACCCACAGATTCTCCACAACAATCATGCGATAATTCACCCATTAGATCTACTAGTCACAACATTGAGCAACGAAATAAAGAATAATCAGTTTTGCAGGATGATTCGAAGCAATTCATCGCTCAGCAAATTGGTGAATCTTTATGAGCCTTGACGAGAAGTGTGTCAAATGTAGTTCCTGATCCACCGCCGGTTAATATATAAAAAATTCCAACTCGGGACTTAAAAACTTAGAAAGTGGTAAACTTAGCTCTAACCTTGCAGAAATAGCTCAAGGTTAAACATAGACGCTAGACCTGACGTGATTTAAAAATCGAGAAGAATGATACTCAAAACAACAGAGGATCTCAAATTTGTTATCTTATTTATTCACTAGCTTGAGAGAAAAGTCTATATTGGGACAAACTTAAGTCAAATTTAAAAAGTAAGTTGATTGAATTTTTAAAGGCTAACGCTAATTATTTTGCTTGGTCGCATTCAGATATGGCAGTTATTCCGCTAGAGGTGATGACTCATAAACTAAATGAAGATCCATACACTCACCGGTGAAGAAAAATAAGAAAAAGTAAAGTGATTTTAAACACCAGGTAATACAGAAAGAGGTAAGCACACTCTTGAAAGTTGGTTCGATTCGTGAGGTAAGATATCAAGACTGGTTAGCAAATACTGTCATAGTTCCTAAAAAGAATGGTAAATAATGAGTACGTGTAGATTATACTGATTTGAATAAGGCATGTACTAAAGATTCATTTTCTTTGTCGCATTGTTTACCTAGAAAATGGTAATTACAATTAGATTTGATTTTGTGGTTCTAAAAATACGTGATCTATTTTTATGCTAGTTGTTAGGCAATGGATGCTAAGTAAAAGACCTGGGCACAAGATAATATTTTGAAAACAACGTGATAATCAAACCGAATGGCTAATAATCGGGGCCTTGAGCTTGCATATTCGGGGCCTCAAGGTCAAGCCGGATGCCCTACCGAGGATAGTCGATGGAGGATTAACAGTTATGATAAATTCTATGGCGGCTATTTAAGACCAATAATAAGAAATAAATGAAAAACAGTAAATAGAACACAATAAATGTAAGTAGTGGAGTCAAGAGAATTTGATAGAAAGCAGAGAGAATGTTCTTGTATTTTCAATATTGTGTATCAAATCCTCTACAAAATGACAAGGGTCTCCTTATATATGAGGAGGAATCCCAACATAATATAAATACATTTATTACAAAGATACATCTATTTAATGCCACGGTACGGGCTTGAACCATCCAAATAGACTAGGTCAGTTTTAGTCACATGCCTTGGGAGCCTCCTACTTGTTATGCCCCGCAATATTACGTCAATATCATGTTCCGCAGTATTATATTACGATGATGTTGCACCTTGTAGTATTGTACATTGAATTATTCGTAAGGTAATTGACACTAGTCCAAGGAAAAGATTATTTGGAGATTATACGGATTATGCTATTTCAAACAAGTGATGGGTAAATTCGTGTCACGACCCGGATTTTCCACCCTCGGGAGTCGTGATGGCGCCTACTAATGAGAGCTAGGCAAGCCAATCCTTAACTGCTTACATCATTATCAAATTACTTCTTTTAACATTTAACAGTGATAACATGAAAACAACAGAAGAATTCAACATAAGCCTCTACCCAAGACTGGTGTCACAATACTCACGAACTTCTAAGAATACTGAATACAATCATCTGAAAGAAAATAATAAACTATTTGTCTCGAATACAATGAGATAATAGACTAAAATGATAGATAGAGGAGACGTCGGACCTGCGGACGCCTGCAAGGCTACCTCGGTGTCTCACTAGTCTGACTGCTCACACCCGCGCTACTACTGCTGCTGTCTGAAACCTGTATCTGTGCAAAAGAGCACATAGTGTAGTATCAACACAACCGATCTCGTGTGCTAGTAAGTGCCCAGCCTAACCCCGGCGAAGTAGTGACGAGGCTAGGACCAGACAACTAAATAAACCTATGCAGTTCAAGTATGTACATAGACGACAAAGAAAGTACTGGAAGCAACCAATCAATGTGAGAGGGGAAATATGTTGTGGGGAGGTAGCAGTTTCAAAAAGAAATATTCAATAAAAGAAGGAGACAACAAAGTCATAATATCAACAAGTATCAAAAGTAATCAACAATTTGCACGTCATCATCCTTCGTGCTTTTACTCTCTTCCTCACCCAAGCAATATATAAAATAAAACTGTACACGACATCATCCTTCGTGCTTTTACTCTCATCCTCACCGGATCAATCGTATCATAATCATGTACACGGCATCACCCTTCGTGCTTTTACTCTCTTTCCTAACAATATAATCAATAGATATCAGTACGGAATGGCACATCGTACGGCATGGCATCACCCTTCATGCTTTACACTCTTTCCTCATAATAGCAAACAATACACGGCATCACCCAAACAACAATCACAAATAAAGGGCAAGGAAGTAAACAGAATAATAATAGAGATCCCAGTAAGGGAACAACAATTAATAATCTCAACATCCCGGCAAGGGAGATAATCAATATAGCAACAATAACCCGGCAAGGGTTCATTTTTATAATTCTTTCACTTTCATTTCATAACTTACTCAACCACTTGAGTCATTGCTCCAAAGGATTCAATTATCTCATATATTTTCTCAATTCATATTATAACGTGATCCAATGCTCCTTGAAATTTAAACATCACAATTTCTTTCACATGCTCTTTACAACATACAGGAATCATCATTTAAGCATGGAAAATACAACAAAATCAGAATATTCGCAATATAAAGACTCACGGTCATGATAGACACCAACGTATAGATACTCGTCACCATGCCTATACGTCATACTCGGCCAATAGCAAGTAGCAAATAAGACTCAACTCCTATTCCCTCAACCTAAGGTTAGACCAAACACTTACCTCGAACTTACACAGCCAACTCAAGCCTCAAACACCGCTTTTGCCATGAGTATCAGACTCCAAATGGCCCAAATCTAGTCAATTCAATTTGATAATGTAAATAACACTTTCGAGTAACTGATTCTACAATTAAATTCTAAGCTGATATGCAAAATTATGTAAAATGACCAAAATGCCCCTCGGGCCCACATCTCAGAATCGGGTAAAATTTATATTTTGAGAATTCTCATACCCTCACGAGTCTAACCATACCAAAATTACTCAAATCCGACCACAACTCGGCCTTCAAATTCTCAATTCAAGTCTATGGAATTTTCTACCATTTTTTAACCCAAAACACTAATTTGTTGATAAAAAACAATAATAGATTCATGTAATTTAACCAAATTCGAGTTAAAATCATTTACTCCAATCTATATGGTGATTCTCAATTCAATTCCTCACTATTCATCTTCTTCTTTCCCCAAAATAGCATTTTCAAGACCCACCCTTAGGGTTCATACAATATCCCATTACAACTTCAAATAAAACCAATAAATATGCTATCCATACTCCAATATTACATATATATGAAGCTCAAGTGAAGGAATTATCTTTTGGTGGAGGAATCTCATTTTTTCTCTTTTTGGTGTTCTTGAAGATTCAACCCATTTCCTATGGATTTGATCCATAATAATGTTAGTATTATCACTTAGTGATGTTATATAATCATCTTTATGCCAAAATAACTTACCTTGAAGTGTATCCATGGTGGAAGAGCTCCTCTTTCTCTCTAAAATTCATTCCAAGTTGATGAACTAACTCATTCTCTCTCTAAACCCACGTTTTCAACTCTTTAAAATTCAACTCTAGTTCTGCGTAGCCTCTTTACGTAGCCTACACATGAAACCTACGCAGGAGGCTTTCAATTTGGCCAAATTCTGATTTTGGCTACGCATGTTGTGTAGCCTGCTGCGTAGCCATACGCAGGTTGCGTAGCCTGCTCTGCTACCCTTTTGTAAAACGGTCATAACTTTATGTATACACCTCCAAATGACAATCGGTTTGATGTTCTGGAAACTAGACTCATAGAGCTTTAATTGGACAGGTTGTGCTTCACACAAATCCTTATATATATGAAGATATGCTCGTCCAAAGTGGGTCTTGTGCGTACTCATTTGCAACTTTAGTCTATTATGAAATTTTCCAACTTGGCTTAGGCTTAGGACTTTCCTTAGACCCCATATCTATTCTAATATGCCTCGTACACCTATTATCATATCTAATTGGTATCCATCATATTAATAGTCCTCTAATGAGAAGTAGAGTCGACCCCCAAACACTTAGCATAACTTATCTCTTTTCTCACACATCTCTAACTCCCAAATTTTGACTAACTCCCAAGTTTTCCAAATATTTTGCCAGAGTTTCCTTTGTAACTAGGCCTATCCACCTGTCAGAGAATCCCAAGAACCAATCCTAACAACGCATACACAATCCAATCAATGTAACACCACACGAAAAATAATTCTGATAGTGACATCATAAGCAATATGTTGCTAGAAAAGAAACGCCATATACATCAACTATTTAAGTGATACTCAACTCATAGCAGGTAAGTTCTTGACATTTTCATGAAACATAGAAATAAATATTTAAATTAAAGATGACATTATTGGGTCATCACATTCTCCACCTCTAAAACAAACGTTCGTCCTCGAACGGAATTAGAAAATTACCTGAGCTAGTGAAAAGATGTGGATATTTACTCCGCATGTCCGATTCGGACTCCCTGGTCGATGCCTCAACAGGCTGACCTCTCCGATGAACACGAACAGAAGGGAAACTCTTCGACCTTAACTGACGAACCTGCCGGTCTAGAATAGCTACCAGCTCCTCCTGTATGACAAGTCCTTGTCCAACAAGACAGTGCTGAAGTCTAACACGTGGGATGGATCGCTGTGATACTTCCGAAACATGGACACATGAAACACTGGATGCACGGCTGATAAGCTTGATGGCAACGCAAGTCTATAAGCCACCTCTCCTACTCGATCAAGAATATCAAACGGGCCAATGAACCTAGGGCTAAGCTTGCCCTTCTTCCCAAACCTCATCACGCCCTTCATAGGAGACACTCGAAGAAATACCCGCTCACCGACCATGAATGCCAAATCACAAACCTTGCGGTCTGCATAACTCTTTTGCCTGGACTGAGCTGTACGAAGCCTATCTTGAATAGTCCTAACCTTATCCAAGGCATCCTGTACTAGATCCGTACCCAACAACCAAGCCTCTCTCGGCTCAAACCATCCAACCGGCGACCGACACCGCCTACCATATAAAGCCTCATAAGGAGCCATATGGATACTCGACTGGTAACTGTTGTTGTAAGAAAACTCTGCTAAAGGCAAAAGCTAATCCCACGAGCCTCCAAAGTCAATAACACAGGCTCGGAGCATGTCCTCCAAAATCTGAATGGTCCGCTCGGACTGCCCGTCCATCTGCGGATGAAATGTTGTGCTCAACTCGACCCGTGTTCCTAACTCATGCTGAAATGCCCTCCAGAAATGCGAGGTAAACTGTGTACCTCGATCCGAAATGATAGGCACGAGCACACCATGAAGACGAACAATCTCGGATGTAGATCTCAGCTAACTTCTCGGAAAAATAAGAGACTGCCACAGGAATGAAATGTGCTGACTTGGTCAGCCTATCAACAATAACCCACACTGCATCAAACTGCCTCTAAGCCCGTGGGAGTCCAACAATGAAATCCATATTTATACACTCCTACTTCCACTGAGGAATCTCAATCTTCTGGAACAAACCACCAGGCCTCTGATGCTAGTACTTAACCTGCTGACAATTTAAACACCGAGCCACATATGCAATGATATCCTTCTTCATTTTTCTCCACCAATAATGTTGCCGCAAGTCTTGATACATCTTTGCGGTGCCCGGATGAATAGAGTACCGAGAACTATGGGCCTCCGCTAAGATCAACTCTCGAAGCCCATCAACATTAGGCATACAAACTCGCCCCTGCAATCTGAAAACTCCATTATCATCTAAGGTCACCTACTTGGCACCTCTACGCTGCACCGTGTCTCTAAGGACACACAAATGGGGATCATCAAACTGTCGATCACGGATACGCCCCAATAATGAAGAACGAGCGACCGCACAAGCTAATACCTGACTAGGCTCAGAAATATCCAACCTCACGAATCGATTGGCCAAGGCCTGAACATCCAAAGCAAGCGGCCTCTGATCGACCGGAATATAAGCAAGACTGCCCATACTGATCGACTTCCTATTCAAGGCATCGACCACCATATTGGCCTTTCCCGGATGATATAAGATAGTGATATCATAATCTTTCAACAACTCCAACCACCTCCTCTGTCTCAAATTCAACTCCTTTTGCTTGGACAAATATTGAAGACTCTTGTGATCCGTGAACACCTCACATGCCACACCATACAGGTAATACCTCCAAATCTTCAATGCGTGAACAATGGCTGCCAACTCTAAATCATGAACCGGATAGTTCTTCTCGTGAATCTTCAACTGCCTCGAAGCATAGGCAATGACCTTGCTATCCTGTATCAACATTGCACCAAGCCCAATACGAGATGCACCACAATAAACTGTATATGGCCCTGAACCTGTGGGTAAAACCAACACTGGTGCTGTAGTCAAGGCTTTCTTGAGCTACTAAAAGCTCGCCTCACATGCGTTTGACCATCTGAACTGGGCACCCTTCTGGGTCAACCTGGTTATTGGGGCTGCGAAGGATGAGAACCCCTTCACGAACTGACAATAGTAGCCTGCCAATCCTAAGAAACTTCGAATCTCTGTAGCTGATGCCGGTCTAGGCCAGTTCTTGACTGCCTCAATCTTTTTCGGATCGACCTGAATACCCTCTACTGATACAATATGACCCAGAAATGCAACTGAACTCAACAAAACTCACACTTTGAAAATTTTGCATATATTTGTCTATCCTTCAGAGTCTGAAGAGCCACTCTGAGATGCTGCTCATGCTCCTCCTGGCTGAGGGAGTATATTAATATGTCATCAATGAAGACTATCACGAATAAGTCTAAATAGGGCCTGAACACTCGGTTCATCAGATCCATGAAAGCTGCTGGGGCATTTGTCAACCCGAACGACATAACCAAGAACTCGTAATGCTCGTACCGAGTGCGGAAACCTATCTTAGGGACATCGAATGCCCTAATCTTCAACTGATGGTAGCCAGATCTCAAGTCAATCTTTGAAAATACCTTGGCACCCTAAAGCTGATCAAACAAATCATCAATCCTTGGTAATGGATACTTATTCTTGATTGTAACCTTATTCAACTGCCGGTAATCAATACACATCCTCATCGATCCGTCCTCCTTCTTAACAAACAACACCGGCGCACCCCAAGGCGAAACACTGGGTCTAATAAAACCCTTCTCAAGCAAGTTTTGCAACTGCTCCTTCAACTCTGGCGGGGCCATGCGATATGGCAGAATAGAAATGGGTTAGGTGCCCGAGCCAAATCAATGCAAAAGTCAATATCCCTGTCGGGTGGCATACCCGGTAGGTCTGAAGGGAAAACCTCAGGAAGCTCACGAACAATGGGCACAGAATCAATAGAGGGAACCTCGGCACTAGAATCATGAACATATGCCAAATAGAGCAAACACCCCTTCTCGACCATACGCCGAGCTTATAAGAGATAACACTACGGGTAGAATGACTAGAAATCCCTCTCCACTCTAAATGGGGCAAATCTGGTAAGGCTAAGGTCACGGTCTTGGCATGGCAATCCAAGATAGCGTGGTACGGGGATAATCAGTCCATTCCCAATATAACATCGAAGTCTACCATATCTAAAAGCAACAAATCAACATAGGTTTCAAGACCCCCAATCACTACAACATAAGAACAATGAACTCGACCGACCACAATAGAATCACCCACCGGTGTAGATACATAAACAGGAATACTCAGTAGATCACTAGGCAGAACAAAGTACGGTGCAAAATAAGAGGACACATACGAATACGTAGACCCTAGATCAAATAGCACTGAAGCCTCTCTATCACAAACCAAAATAATACCTATAATGACTGCATCTGAAGACTCAGCCTCTGGCCTGGCTGGAAGAGCATAACATCGGGGCTGGACCCCACCACCCTGAACCATATCTCTGGGATGGCCTGCTACTGGCTGGCCTCCATCTCTGGCGGTCTGAGCTCCACCTCTATGACCTCTACCTCCACCTCTAGCACCTCTATCCCCACCTCTAGTTGGCTGAGTGGGCTGTGGAACACCTGGTGCCGGTACCATAGCACGAGAACTTTGATGCTGAGAACTACTCGGTGCTCGAGGGCAAAATCTGGCAATGTGACCTGGTTCACCACAAGTGTAACAAGTTCTCGGCTGTTGACCTTGTCGACCTGAATGACCACCTCGAAAACTCTGAAGTGGTGGTGCACCAATAGGAGCTGGTGGTGTACTGTAAGGCTGCTGATCAGAATAGTACGTGTGAGAACCACGACCACCTGAAGTACCATGGGAAACCTGGAGAGCTAACTAGAAGGGCCTAGGAGGATGGCCTCTGCCATACGAATCTCTACCTCTAAATGAGGTACCACTGAATCTGCCTGAGTAACGGGGCCTCTTATCCAACCCATGACCACCTCCCTATGACAGAACCATCTCAACTCGGCGGGCCACATTGGTCGCCTCCTAAAATGTGATCTCACTCCCGGCCTCCTTGGCCATCTGAAGACAAATCGGCTGAATAAGACCATCAATAAACCTCCTCACCCTCTCTCTCTCGGTGGGAAGTATGACAAGAGCATGGCGAGCTAGATCAATGAACCTGGTCTCAAACTGAGTGACCATCATGGAACCCTGCCGGAGGCGCTCAAACTGCCTTCAATAGGCCTCTCTCTAAGTAACGGGGAGAAACTTCTCCAGAAACAATGCTGAAAACTGCTCCCATGACAAAGATAGTGACCCGACTGGCCTGGCTAAGCAATAATCCCTCCACTAAGTCTTGGTGGATCCAGATAGGCGAAATGTAGCAAAATCGACCCCATTGGCCTCAACAATGCCCATGTTCTGAAGAACCTCATGACAGCTGTTTAGATAATCCTGGGGATCGTCAGAAGATGCACCGCTGAAAGTGGTAGTGAAGAGCTTGGTAAACCTGTCCAATATCCACAAGGCATCGACGGACATAGCCGCTCCATCGTCGGGCTAAGCCACTACACCCGGCTGAACCGCCATAGCTGGATGAACCACTGGAACCTAAACCTAGGGAGCTACTGGCTCCGGAGTGCACGTAGCAAGAGTCTGGGCCCCTCCTCCAACCTGAGAAGTGGCTGGTGCTACTGGAAGCAAACCCGCTCGGGTGACACTCTCAATGAGGCCCACCAATCGGACCAGAGCGTCCTGAAGAACTAGGGTGGCAATGAACCCCTCTAGGACCTGAGCTGGGCCCACCGGAATTGCCTGGGCTGGAACCTCATCATCAAAGTCAACCTGAGGCTCCACTGCTGGAGCTACTGCTCTGGCTTAAGCTCTGCCCCTACCTCGGCCTCTACCCCTCGTAGGAGTTGCTGCTGGGGGCTTGGGTTGTTGGGCAGTAGATGAGGAAGCGAGTGTTCTCACCATCTGCGAAAGAACAGAGTAGAAAGGCAATCAGTATTGAGGAACAAAACCGCACGATAAGAAAGAACAAATGTGAAGTTTTTCTAACTCTGTAGCCTCTGTGGGATAAATACAGATATCTCCGTACCGATCCCTCAGACTCTACTAAGCTTGTCCGTGAGTTGTGAGACCTATGAGACCTAGAGCTCTGATACCAACTTCTCACGACCTAGATTTTCCACTCTCGGGAGTTGTGATGGTGCCTACTAATGAGATCTATGCAAGCCAATCCTTAACTGGTTACATCATTATCAAATTACTTCTTTTAACATTTAATAGTGATAACATGAAAACAACGGAAGAATTCAACATAAGCCTCTACCCAAGACTGGTGTCACAATACTCACAAACTTCTAAGAATACTGAATACAATCGTCTTAAAGAAAATAATAAACTGTTTGTCTCGAATACAATGAGATAACAGACTAAAATGATAGATAGAGGAGACGCCGGGTCTGCGAACGCCTGCAAGGCTACCTTGGTGTCACACTAGTTTGACTACTCACACCCGTGCTACTACTGCTGCTGTACGAAACCTGTATCTGTGCAAAAGAGCACAGAGTGTAGTATCAGCACAACCGACCCCATGTGCTGGTAAGTGCGTAGCCTAACCCCGGCGAAGTAGTGACGAGGCTAGGACCAGACAACCAAAAAAACATGTGTAGTTCAAGAATGTATATAGACGACAAAGGAAGTACTGGAAGCAACTAATCAATGTGATAGGGGAAACATGTTGTGGGGATGTAACAGTTTCAAATAGAAATATTCAATAAAAGAAGGAGACAACAAATTAATAATATCAACAAGTATCAAAAGAAATCAACAATTTGCACGGCATCACCCTTCGTGCTTTTACTCTCTTCCTCACCCAATCAATATATAAAATAAAACTGTACACGGCATCACCCTTCGTGCTTTTACTCTCATCCTCAACAGATCAATTGTATCAATAATCATGTACATGGCATCACCCTTCGTGCTTTTACTCTCTTTCCTCACAATATAATCAATAGATATCAGTACATAATGGCACATCGTACGGCACGACATCACCCTTCGTGCTTTACACTCTTTCCTCATAATAGCAAACAATACACGGCATCACCCTTCGTGTTTTATCACTCTTCCTCACCTAAACAACAATCACAAATAAGGGGCAAGGAAGTAAACAGAATAATAATAGAGATCCCGGTAAGGGAAAAACAATTAATAATCTCAACATCCCGACAAGGGGGATAATCAATATAGCAACAATAACCCGGCAATGGTTCATTTTTATAATTCTTTATCTTTCTTTCACTTTCATTTCATAACTTACTCAACCACTTGAGCCATTGCTCCAAAGGATTCAATTATCTCATATATTTTCTAAACTCATATTATAATGTGAGCCAATGCTCCTCGAAATTTAAACATCACAATTCCTTTCACATGCTCTTTACAACATATAGGAATCATCATTTAAGCATGGAAAATACAACAAAATCAGAATATTCGCACTATAAAGACTCACGATCATGCCAGACACCAACGTATAGATACTCGTCACCATGCCTTTACGTCGTACTCGGCCAATAGCAAGTAGAAAATAAGACTCAACTCCTATTCCCTCAAGCTAAGGTTAGACCAAACACTTAACTCGAACTTCCACGGCCAACTCAAGCCTCAAACACCGCGTTTGCCACGAGTATCAGACTCCAAATGGCCCAAATCTAGTCAATTCAATTTCATAATGTAAATAACACTTTGAGTAACTGATTCTACAATTAAATTCTAAGCTGATATGCAAAATTATGTAAAATGACCAAAATGCCCCTTGGGCCCACATCTCAGAATCGGGTAAAATTTACATTTTCAGAATTCTCATACCCTCACGAGTCTAACCATACCAAAATTACTCAAATCCGACCACAACTCGGTCTTCAAAATCTCAATTTAAGTCTATGGAATTTTCTACCATTTTTTAACCCAAAACACTAATCTGTTGATAAAAACAATAATAGATTCATGTAATTTAACCAAATTTGAGTTAAAATCATTTACTCCAATCTATATGGTGATTCTCAATTCAATTCCTCACTATTCATCTTCTTCTTTCCCCAAAAATAGCATTTTCAAGACCTACCCTTACGGTTCATACAATATCCCATTACAACATCAAATAAAACTCATAAACATGTTATCCATACTCCAATATTACATATATATGAAGCTCAAGTGAAGGAATTATCTTTTGGTGGAGGAATCTCATTTTTTCTCTTTTTGGTGTTCTTGAAGATTCAACCCATTTCCTATGGATTTGATCCATATTAATGTTAGTATTCTCACTTAGTGATGTTATATAATCATCTTTATGCCAAAATAACTTACCTTGAAGTGTATCCATGGTGGAAGAGCTCTTCCTTCTCTCTAAAATTCATTCCAAGTTGAAGAACTAACTCATTCTCTCTCTAAACCCACATGTTCAGCTCTTTAAAATTCAACTCTAGTTCTGCGTAGCCTACACATGAAACCTATGCTGGAGGCTTTCAATTTGGCTAAATTCTGACTGCGTAACCATACGCAGGTTGTGTAGCCTGCTCTGTTACCCTTTTGTAAAACGGTCATAACTTTCTGTATACACCTCCAAATGAAAATCGGTTTGATGTTCTGAAAACTAGACGCATAGAGATTTAATTGGATAGGTTGTTCCTCACACAAATCCTTATACATATGTAGATATGCTCGTCCAAAGTAAGGTCTTGTGCATACTCATTTGCAACTTTAGTCTATTATGAAATTTTCCAACTTGGCTTAGACTTAGGACTTTCCTTAGACCCCATATCTCTTCTAATATGCCTCATGCACCTATTATCATATCTAATTGGTATCCATCATATTAAAAGTCCTCTAATGAGAAGTAGAGTCGACCCCCAAACACTTAGCATAACTTATCTCTTTGCTTACACATCTCTAACTCCCAAATTTAGACTAACTCCCAAGTTTTCCAAAACTTTTGCCAAAGTTTCCTTTGTAACTAGGCCTATCCACATGTCAGAGAATCCCAAGAACCAATCCTAACAACACACACAATCCAATCAACGTAACACCACAAAAAAAATAATTCTGATAGTGACCTCATAAGCAATATGTTGCTAGAAAAGAAACGTCATATACATCAACTATTTAAGTGATACTCAACTCATAGCAGGTAAGTTCTTGACATTTTCATGAAACAGAGAAATAAATATTTAAATTAAAGATGACATTATTGGGTCATCACAATTCGTGAAGGTGAGAGGGGAAGGAAGTCAAAGAAAATGAATTTTCGTCCAAGTGGACAATTTAGGACCGATATTTATGGAATAGTACCATACAAGATACTATATGACCATGATATTAGGATGTTTAAAGTGTATTAAAAATAAGTAGAATTTTAAGTAATTTAAGATAATTCTTAATTATAGGGGTAATTGGTTAATTATCGGGTAGCAGGATATTAACTAATTGTGAGATAAGATAAAAATTCCACGTGGCAACAAGCCACTACACCGACCGTATGATTCTTAGTCATAATTCATGACTAAGAATCATTTTAAATATGTGAAAACTTAACATGTAATAGTAAAAGATATTTCCTTCTAAGCTTTTTCAATACCAAGATCAGATGTGAGTCTTTCTAAATACTAACATGACTTATTATAAAGATTCCTACAAATCCTAAAGGCAAGAGATTATTATATATTTTGTAAGTAAGAGACTTTTAGTTAAAAGTCTCAAACGAGATTTTACAAATAACTTTTGTTTCATACATCTCTTTCCATAAGGCTCTTCTGCAAAGTAAGATAAGATTAACGTGATTTTTCTCATCAAGAATTTCATACGAAATAATATTACGTAATAGCAACGGGATTTTGCGATTCTAAGGGAGTATGGTGCAAACTTTCTCAAGAATATCATATGAATTTTTTCCTACTTTGATCCGCCATTATGTGTTATCACAATTGACGTGTGCTAGACGGATTTTCAAGAGAATCGGCTCAGGTATGTTAAGGTTATCCCTTCTTTCTTTTGCCATGATCCATACGATACGAACGAAATGTGCAAATGCACAAATTCCATGAATGACTCTATTTATAGAAGTATTAGAGATATCTATGTTCTTGAATTTTCATGTGTCATAATATTTTATCATCTATTCGTGGGTCTCAGAAAAAAATACAAAAGTTGAAAAGAGCTTACTTTATGATATTACTCAAAGGCAAAATGGTCTTATGAAGCTCCGAAAGATTTTATTAACGTACTTTTCATGCATTGCATTCATGTGCATTGACCCATGACCAGATGACATTATATATGCGTATATATGTATGTATATATATATATGTATATGGGATATGGGAAAGATTATGGCGTTATATACACACCACCACCTGATCAGCTGATATATGTTGATGATTTCCCCACAATGGCCAAGATGACATGATGGGATGCCCTTAGAGGTTGATGATGTTATGAGACATGTACCTATGCATGACATGACATGACATTTATATGCATATGCATAATACTATAATTATTTCGTGATTTACAAAGTTATTCAGACTTACAGATTGAGTCATATACTCTATATTTCTTCCATGTCTCTTATGTATTTATTTATGTGCCTTACATACTCGGTACATTATTCGTACTAACATTCCTTTTGCCTGGGGACGCTGCATTTCATGCCCGCAGGTCCCAATAGACAGGTCAAGAGCCCTCCAAGTAGGCTATCAGCTCAGCGAAAGATGTTGGTGTGCTCCATTTGCTTCGGAGTTGCTCGTTTGGGTAGTATAATTTAGATGTGTATTGTTTGGTATGGCGGGACTCTGTCCCAACCTTTATGATATTTATGCACTCTTAGAGGCTTGTAGACATATGTCGTGTACGTGAAAGATTGTACAACCTTGTCGGCCTGTGTGTTGAGTTTATATAAGGTCATGTTGGCCTATTAGGCCTGTATGTCACGTGTATATAATGATGTAATAAGAAAGATACGTTACGTTGGTACTCGATTGAGTAAGTTACCGGGTGCTCATCACGGCCCACCGGTTTTGGTCATGACAAAAGTGGTATCAGAGAAGTTCTGTCCTAGGGATTCTACAAGCCATGTCTAGTAGAGTCTTGTTTATGGGTGTGTCGTGCACCACACTTATAATCATGAGGCTACAGGGTATTTAGGATTGTCACTCTTTCTTATTACTATAGATCATGTGGTAGAGATCACTTAAAAGAATTCAAGTTCCGAAATTTTATTTTATTCGTAATAAGACGATTCCTACATCCGGAAAGAAGGTTGGAAAGAGAGATGGTTGTGGAAGAGCTGAGTCAGAGGAATTGGATTTTTGTATAATGTCTACGATAAGTAAATATGAGGTATTTAGTAGATCATGGGTGTACTGAAAGGTGTAAGCTTCCTGATAAGAAGCCTTAAGGCAAGAATGCATATCCATCTTTATGGTAAAGGACAATGAGAGATTAAGAAGATAAGTACAAGTTTCAGCAAGTAAAAGGAACAAGGTGAAAAAGGGTACGAGGTACCCAGTTAATGAAGGTTAACAACATTTATAATTGAGGCAGAGGAACATAAGCTTTTTGAGTTATGTTCAATAGTAACAGAGGTATATACAATTGGCCGCACTCCTTCCAGATATGCCCTATGGAGGTTAACAAAAGTAGTATAAGAAGATATGATGGATGAATTGATTGTGTCAGTTGACATTTCTGAAGGATATTGCAAATTTGCTAATAGATCTCTTTATGAGACATCTGGATGGTACACTCTAAAATAGTGCAGCCAGATATGAGTACTACAAAGACATGCACTATAAGCCTTGAAGGGATAAATATTACCTTAGTGTGGCTCGTGTCCCTAGTAAAGCAAGAACGTTAAGCAACTTGAAGAGCCACTAGATGGAGCAAAGGAAAGCTAAAGGTGAAAGAATGTCGTATTGAAGTTTTCACAAGAAAGGGGCTAGGTAGAAATATTAGAAGAGTAATGAGAAGAGAGATAAGGAAGCATTATGAATAAGGTATGATGCATGGATGAAAATGGTAGAGTGTTACAGAACCTATAGTCAAATGAAGGAAGAGACAAAAGGTGATGGGCCTTAAGACAACAAAAGAATATAGGCCATAAGGTTATATCCTCATTTCGAGAAATAAGTTCGTGACTCCAACGCGACGGAGAGTTAATCCCCAGAGTAACAAAAATTAGTATGGACTGGTAAACAAGATAAACTAAATATGAATTAGGGACTGAATGATTGGAAAGTATTGGACATCATGGGAATTTCAAATTTTGTTCTGGCGGTAATAGAATGGACCACAGAAGAAGATTCATGATGAATTCAGAGAATGGTCATTCAGGGAGACGCTTCCTTAGAGCAAGAAATGTGAGCAAAGTTAAGCTTAAGAGACTGTATGTGGCTATTACGCTAAGTGTCACCCTAGCGAATAAGGGAATTTGTCATCCTTAGTACAGAAAGATTGCTGCAAGGCGAGTAAGGATCGTTGATGTTGAGAAACGACACCAAAGATGAAGAGGTAAAACATCTATAGGTAGATCCTTGCAGCTTCAGCTTTTAGTACACCCTTAAAGGGGGAAATATGGAGTGATGTGGCATTAAGTCAGAATTAAGTGGTTCTAGTAACTATGGAGTGGTAAAGGAAGAATGCAATAAATGAAAGAGGAATAAGATGGCACTTATCCAAATCTTACAGATATGCTACAATTCAAGAATATTGTGCAAGCACGACGTCAAGGAAAGGAAGTTAAGGTTCCTGCTCGAGCTGTTACTAATAAATAAGGAGCTAGTGCGAGACGTAAGTTAAAACAAAGTAAATAACCCAAGAAATATTACGAGGAATATTGATATGAGAATGGGCCAACGAGTAGTTAGTAATTGGTTAGGAAGATCTCAGTTATGGCTAAACAGGAGGTTACAGACGAGTCATCAGATTGTGTAAGATAAACATAGTAGAACCCAACATGGAGAATTCAACCTCAAAGAATATCATTATAATACTTGAGATATATTCAAACAAGAGTCGGGGTAGTTAAAGATACCGTATGAGTGTTACGAAGATAAAAGAAAGTGTCACTGGGAAGGCAGTCAAAATATCAATTCAGAAGCAACCATACAAGCACAAGGGCATGGAAGTAAGAAACTACGGATGATTATAGGCAAGTAAGGACATCAAAAAGGTCCGTAATAAGCTCACAGCTTTACGAGAGTCAAGGGTTCTTCCTAAGTACTATAACGAAAGACTAACTAAGGAGATAAGAAAGAAGGCTTCAATCTAAGCACAATGACCTAAAGAGGAAATGGTCGTGTAACAACAATCTCGCAACAACATTGTAAGCATTCCAAAGGAAAGTGACACCTACCGTGGCTAATGAATGGTAAATAAGAATTAAAAATAATATTCGAGATCATATGAGTTGTATGAAAACTCTGGCAAGTATGGACACTAAGATAAGCTAAGTATAGATGCAACGAGGGGGCAGAAAGGCCAGGAAAAGTAATAGCTTACGTTGAAAGAAAGCTAAGATGGAACGAAAGAATTATTTGATCAATGATCTAGAGTTTGACGTTATGGATACACTCAAGATTTTGGAGCATTATCTAGACAGCATATTTGTTGACAATCACACAACCATAGAAGACTCCTGTATAAGTTAAAAGAAAGAATTGAGCCCAGGGCATAGATAAAGGTTTGAGTTGTTAGAAGATTGTATCATGAATATTCCATAAAGCCTATGAAAGTCTAAAGTAATAACTAATACCATGAGCCACAGATCAGAAGATAACTTAAGCCTATGTAAAGGCTAATCAGAAGGAAGAGGAAACTAAAGAATTACATCACCTAAGTAAATGAGGAGTCAGATTATTGGACCTAGAAAAATTATAGAAGTTGTGCTGGAGAACATGATAGAATCACTCTTAATTTCATATGTTCAAGAGAAATAACACAACAACCATAATCTATAATGGCTCGACAAGGAAGCCAGTTAGAAGAAGTACCGGCCTCATAAGAAGTTAGTACGAAGCTCCCACCGGATTGTGTATGTACCAGAGACGAGAGTATTATAATAGAGCTTCAAGTTATGGACGTGACTTACACTTAGGTGGAAGGGAGGTCAGGAAAAAGATAGAAGATACGATGCGAGATTTTAAGGTAAGTAAGGTACAAGTGAACAAGGCATGAGATACTCAAAGGCAGAAGATCGTAAATAGTCCATACTTCAGATAAAAGGGCATGAGGATTCAATATCCAAGAATGATAACAGCATCGTCAGTGGCATATCTTCTAATCAATGATTTCTAGGTATCGAGAGGTCTAGTTTAGAATGTAAAGAAGAGTTAGAGACGATGTGATATCTCGCTTGATGTTCTAAAATAACACAAGGAAATCTGTGGTGCAAGCAAGTTAAAGGAAGGTTGCATGTAGTATAAATAGATATGTATAGGTCACGAGCTAAAGTATGGTAAAGCAACAAGGTTTTAGGAAGACAGGAATACGGATAAGAAATGACAGTGAGAAGGTGACGAGAATGGATTAGTCCTCAAGATTAGGCCCATGAGAACAAGGGAGCTAATGGCTTCTCTATGTTATAGTAAGCTCAGTATAGCCTGAATGGACTCAAAGGAGTTACTCTTCATAAGTAGCATTTAGAAGAGATGGAATGTTGCCCTAATAGTAGAATAAAGGTATAATCGTGATAGATAAAGGATGATGTTTGGGCCTTCGTTTGAGTAATGATTTGAAAAAAAAAGTAAAAGAAAAGGGATTCATGAATTGTACGGGATTGAAATACCCACGTAACAGAATCACCTTGGGATGCTATAGAATACGGTTATTGCAATACGGTATCACCGCTAAGTGGATTAGGAAAATCACTTCGAATATTCCTTGATGTAACGTAAGCCCTTACAAAGTCATCTTTTTGAAGATCGAAGAAATTACTAGTGAAAAAGTATTGCGTAAGAAGTTTCAAGGTATCAGTGGTATATTGTAGATCAATATTGAGGTAAATCAACAATGGATGGACAAAAGTCACTAAGTATGAGATGAGATTAGGCCATCATTCTAAAGATGAGAAAGCATTAAAGGACTTAAATTTATACATATGGAATAAGCAATGAGAGTAAGTTGGGATTTGGTAGCAGACCTCAGCAACGATAAATTAAAGTAAGAGTTATGACAGTAAATTCATATGGATGGCTAAACGGACCTATGCAATGAGATAAATATTCGTGAATTCAACAAAGTACCGAGCAAAGAACTTCAATATACGCATAGATGCCCAAAGGGACATCTTATCAAGCTCTACATATGAAGCCTAGATATTGGGCACACTTACGAGGTCAAAATCGTACAGGCTACATGATGAAAGGTACCAACATTTACAAGATTGGAAGGATTCCGACTACAAGTTGTGGGGTAAGACGGAGGCCTAAGAGGGGAATGCCCTGGACCTTGGACTTATTCATAGAATAGTCGCCTAGATAGCAAGGGAAGTTCTAAAGTATTTAGAAGATATAAGTTATGAAAATGATAAGAGCATTAGCCAACATTCGAGGACAAATGTTCCAAAGGGGAGAATTATGTTACGCCTCACAATATTACATCGATATCACATTCTGCAGTATTATATTACGATGATATTGCACCTTCTAGTATTGTACATTGAATTTTGCGTAAGGTAATTGACACCAGTCCAAGGAAAATATTATTTGGAGATTATACGGATTATGATACTTCAAACAAGTGATGGGTAAATTCGTGAAGGTGAGAGGGGAAGGAAGTCAAAGAAAATGAATTTTCGTCCAAGTGAACATATTGGGATAAAATACGGGCCTAGTGATGATACCCGATATTTACTTACTAGTACCATACAAGGTACTATATGACCATGATATTAGGATGTTTAAAGTATATTAAAAATAAGTAGAATTTTAAGTAATTCAACACAATTCTTAATTATACGGATAATTGATTAATTACAGGGTAGCGGGATATTAACTAATTGTGGGATAAGGTCAAAATTTCACGTGGCAACAAGCCACTACACCAACCATATGACTCTTAGTCATAATTCATGACTAAGAGTCATTTTAAATATGTGGCAACTTAACATGTATTTCCTTCTAAGCTTTTTCAATACCAAGATCATATGTGAGTCCATCCAAGTACTAACATGACTTATTATAAAGATTCCTACAAATCTTAAAGGCAAGAGATTATTATGTATTTTGTGAGTAAGAGACTTTTAGTTAAAAGTCTCAAACGAGAATTTACAAATAACTTTTGTTTCCCACATCTCTTTCCATAAGGCTCTTCTACAAAGTAAGATAAGATTAACGTCATTTTGCTCATCAAAAATTTCATACGAAATAATATTACGGAATAGCGACGGGATTTTGCAATTCTAAGGGAGTATGGTGGAATCTTTCTCAAGAATATCATACGGATTTTTCCCTACTTCAATCTGCCATTATGTGTTATCACAATTGACGTGTGCTATAGGGATTTTCAAGATAATCGGCTCAAGTATGTTAAGGCTATCCCTTCCTTCTTTTGGCATGATCCATACGATACGAACGCTACGTGCAAATGCACAAATTCCATGAATGACTCTATTCATAGAAGTATTAGAGATATCTATGTTCTTGAATTTCTGTGTGTCATAATATTTTATCATCTATTCATGGGTCTCAGAAAAAAATACGAAAGTTGAAAAGAGTTTACTTTATGATATTAATCAAAGGCAAAATGGTCTTATGAAGCTCCAAAATATTTTATTAACGTACTTTTCATGAATTACATTCATGTGCATTGACCCATGACCAGATAGCGTTATATATATATATATATATATATATGTATATGGGATATGGGAAAGGTTATGGCATTATATACGCACCACCACCTGATCAGCTGGTATATGATGATGATGTTGCCCACTGTGGCTGAAATATGGCTCAGACGGCGTTATATATGCATATATATATATATATGTAAATGGGATATAGGAATGGTTATGTCGTTATATACGCACCACCACCTGATCAGCTGATATACGTTGATGATTTGCCCACAGTGGCCAAGATGACATGATGGGATGCCCTCAGAAGCTGATGATGTTATGAGACATGTACCTATGCACGACATGACATTTATATGCATATGCATAATGCTATAATTATTTTGTAATTTACAAAGTTATTCAGACTTACAGATTGAGTCATGTACTCTATATTTCTTCCATGTCTCTTATGTATTTATTTATGTGCCTTACATACTCGGTACATTATTTATACTGACATCCCTTTTTCTTGGGGACATTGCGTTTCATGCACGCAGGTCCCGCTAGAAAGGTTGAGAGTCCTCCAAGTAGGCTATCATCTCAGCGAAAGATATTGGTGCTCCATTTGTTTTAGAGTTGCTCGTTTGGTTAGTATAATTTAGACATGTATTGTTTGGTATGGTGGGACTCTATCCCGACCTTTATGATATTTATGTACTCTTAGAGGCTTGCAGACATATGTCATGTACATGAAAGATTGTATAGCCTTGTCGGCCTATGTGTTGAGTTTATATAAGATCATGTTGGCCTATTAGGCCTGTATGTCACGTGTATATGATGATGTAATAAGAAAGATACGTTATGTTGGTACTCGATTGAGTATGGTACCGGGTGCCCATCACGGCCCATTGGTTTGGGTCTTGACACTACTTTTTCACCATAACTATCGATCTGCACTACCTCGAAGATGTACGTCGATAACCCCTCGGGTGTTTCAAGCCTATGGAAACGTTCTTATGAAGCTTCATAATGACCGAAAATTAGACCCTCCGACTATACCGTATACAGATAGTCCCCGCATTTCTTAGAGTGAAACAATAAGAAATGACTTGGATATCTATCTCCTCGAACTTCCCGCGATGATGTCATACTTTTGACATAAGCCTTCATGATAACTGAGGCATCCCATTGGTTAATATTAACCAGAATTATTCAATGTACCACCGATTGCCGGTGATAATATCACCGCCACCGATATATTCTCCAAAGTGATAATATCATTGCCGGTCCATTTCCCAAAATGCATTGATTGCATCTGTCGGTACGTTTTTCAAATTCATTGATTGCGACGTTGGTTACACTGCCACCCTTTCTATAAATGGAAGCCTTCTTGAACAAAAACTTCGTTCAAACGTTCTTCAACAGCCTTTTACCCCTTTCTTCTCTTCATCCTCATCCACTGTTATCTTCCATGTTTGAGGACCGTGGCCTTAAGGTCACATGGTAGTGTTCTTATCAGTTATGCCATGTCCCTTTCCCAAAGCTTTCCCCTACTAAGCGGGATTGTACTGATTTGTTGTTGTTTTTGTTGGCCCGAGATAATGAGAGAGGAATCTCAAATTATCTTCACGTTAAAGGATATGCGAACTACGAACTTCTACTCATCTCCCCTAATTACGAGGTGTGGCATCTCGCTCCATTTGCTTTACGTGGAGTGAGGTGGTGTCATCTACTAACTATTGCATCCCACACCGGTGCAACATCTCAAGAAGTGGCTTCACAATAGTAGTGCTGGCGAGACCCATACTCACCAGATTTTTCACCCAACCACTTCTTCATCTTTTACTGCTTCTTCCTCATCTTTTTTTGCTTCTTCTTCATCTTTTTCTTCTTCTTCTTCCTCATCATTTTCTGCTTCTTCTTTAATCTTGTTGATAACATTTGAAAGATCGACAGGAGTCCCTGAGGGAATGGTTCTCGAAGACACTGCCCCCGAGAATGTATCCTCGAATTCAGATTTGGCTTGTAGCTGTTATATACATTTTTTCTTTTTTTCTTTGGCTTCTCTGTTTTTGTGTAAGGGCCCTTTGTGGGCTTTTATAATCATGTGTAAGGACCCTTTGTGGGCTTTTGTAATCATCGTTTATTAAAGAAAAAGGTGTTTCTTTAATTTTGTACCTGATTTATGCCAGATTTCCTTTTACTTGCGTTTATGAAGAATCTGAGTGCATGACTCTACCAATTGGTCTGAATATCGGGTCCGGGTGTAGGTGTTTCCCCGATCCTTGATTTGTTAATATGATATCCCGTGGATCCCTTTGTCGTTCCTCAGGCTGAGCCCGAATTGAATTGTTACGATCTTATGCCATCAGGACTCCCGACTTCAAGTTGAATGAGAGTAGGGCTTCGAATTTTTAGAACGAAACTTAGCTTTTCGGATCCCCTCGATAGTCCTCGAGGGGGGACTTGCTCGGATGCCTAAGAATAAAGATAGCCTTTAGGCTTTCGAAGGCATTCCTCGAGTGAGAGTTCTCTCAAGCTCGGACGACTTGAAAACTTGCTTCAAATTTAGAGTGAAGATAGCCTTAAGGCGTTATAGATAGATCCCAAATAAGGGTACGCCTGGACTCAAATAGTCCCTGGATTAAAATAATCGAGAGGGCTTTTAACTTGATCTGAAGGTGAGAAATAGCCCTAAGGCTTAATTAGTAGTTTTGCGAGTGCAAATTGGCTCGAGCTCAGGTAGCTCGAGGGCCAGAGGATCGGGTAGATTACTCGCATTTGCAATAGAAGAAATCCTCAAGGTAGGGTACCACCTCAAAGTCAGGCCCGTATAAGTAGATATTTAGAGCTAATCTCCTTTTTGACAAAAGACCTCGAGATCGGGTACCATCTCGAGGCTTGTAATGATATTAATGGCTCCTTCGAGCCTATCTTCTTCTTGATAGAGGTCCTCAAGATTGGGTACCATCTCGAGGCTTGTAATGATATTAATGGCTTCTTAGAGCCTATATTCTTCTTGACAGAGGTCATCGAGATCAGGTACCATCTCGAGGCTTGTAATTATGTCAATGGTTTCTTGGAGCCTATCCTTTTTTTTTATGGAGGTGCTCGAGATTGGGTACCATCTCGAGGCTTGTAATGATTTTGATGGCTCCCTAGAGCCATTCTTCTTTTTTGGCGGAGGTCCTCAAGATCGTGTACCATATCGAGGCTTGTAATGATGCGGGGGTTTTTAATCCCTAAAGCATCACATGGCAGCGTTAATTGCATGACATGGCTATTAAACAACTAAAGCAATCCTGCTGGTACATCTTCCCCAAGCGAAAGATGGCTTAGTCGGAATTTTTAATTGGCCTTTGAGGCAGGCGGATAGTCACCGCTTTCTCCATATATAGGGTTGTCTTCCCTCTTTTGAGGATTCCACTATTCTGGGTAGTTATCCTCATTTATAGAGTTCTTATTTCCTGTGTTAGGTCCTTCACCATTTCAACTTTGAAGCCCTTGCTCAAATTCCCGCTCCAATTCCCTAGTTTTACCACAGTCATGGATGCTACTCTAGGGTCCACTCGGCAAGGAGAAAGGAGTTCTGCCTCTGGTTCCTGCCTGGTTGGTGGTGCACTGTTGGTGCCAGGTGAGCCAACCTCTAGACATTTTGTTTCAAGGGGGGGAATTTCTGACAGAAAAACTTTCCTAATGTTCGGTGTCATTGGGAGTATGCCTCGAAGTTTATTTTTTTAATAGGAGAGGGGCACCTTGAATTGGTGAGGAAAGATTGTGGATGGGGGAAAAGGTATTATTTCGGGTACCTTCCCTGCAAGAGAGTATTATAGATTATGCCGAGGGGTTTCTAAACATATACACGTACCCCTTTACGCTGGGCCCCCTTGATAGGGTCGTATTTGACTTCTGTCGAAAGTACCAGGTTACCTTGGCACAGGTTCATCCGTCATTTTGGAAGATAGTATTGATGATGGGGTTCTTTGCGGAATAAGCAGGGTTTGAATTCACTCTTAGCCATCTCATCAGGTTGTACTGCCCTTTTTACCATCGAGGTCTGCTAATCTTACGATGCTAATCTACCACGGCATTCGTTGTTGATGATGAAGAAGATGGGGATCGGAGATGGATGAGTCGATTCATCCAAGTATGGACTATTGATATTATCCCTTTGGATTTTCTTCCATTTCCTAAGGAATGGAATTTTACACGTAAGTGGTACACTTGTGCTTTCATAGTTTTTCTTACGGCATAGGCGGGCTCCGTAAATGCGCCTTTGTTTCCCTTTCTACAGCATGTTCATAGATGTCGTGTGAGATCCTCGACCTGATGGATTGGGCTCGGAAGCTAGCGACCCATTTGACTTATAATGAGCATAAGTGGCGAGCTTTGTCTAAGGGTAGATGGGAGGCACAACACCACGGTACGTGCGATATGATTTGCTCCTATTTTAAAGGCACTTTCTTTTTACGCGTACTAACTCTATCATCGTAGGCATTGGGGAGTTCTTTGAGGCGAGATCGTGCCCTCTAGGAGAGGGAGAAAGATCATCAGCTTTAGGGCCGAGGGACAATAATAATAATAATAATAATAATAATAATAATAATAATAATAATAATAATAATAATAATAATAATAATAATAATAATAATAGGCAACTAAATGCTTAGCATGATAATTGTGATTATAGCAAGACGAGTTCAGCCTGGAGGTTCAGACAGGGTGTATCAACCGAACCCCCAACGCCCAAGATTTCTGGTTTTAGAAAAATGATCCCTCTTCCGCTGCTGTCTTCTTTTATCGTCGAAGGTACTTCGAGGAACGAGGGTTCTCTCCCGCTGACTTCTTCTCCTGTCGAAGGTACTTAGAGGGATATTCGATGTCAGGGGCCACATATATAGGACGATCGTATCCCAACCGAGGGCGGTTCTACTGGGTTTGATAGATCCAGACTACTAGATGTGCGCTCAACTTTAGAGGAAGCTCAGTGGCTCTACTCTGAGGTGAGTTTCGTCCAATCATATTGGTTTTATAGTTTTGTAATTTTTACTCTCTTATCGAGTCTCTCTTTTATAGGCTTTTAACAAGCTCAAGTCTGAGTTGCTCCGTCATAAGACCAGGTTGCGAGAAGCCGTGAATGCAGAGAAATCCCTCAGGATTCTTTGCGATGAAAAGGAAGACGTGTTGGCACACTCACGGTATGAGGCGAGTCGAAGTTTGAACTATAAAAGCTACCTTGAGGAGCAGGTAATGTTTGTTTCGAGGGAGTGCATGTTTTCTCTTCTATCTTCTGAGGCTAATGTTTTGTTTACTTCCATTGCAGAAAAAGACAGACAACCTGGATCACCTTAGGAGCGAAGTTGTTCAATCCAAGTGTGAGCCTAATGAGCTAAAGGCTCGGGTGGACACCCAGGTAGCAGCTAAGAAAGATACTTTGGCCAAGGCTTCCACCCTTGAAGTGCAACTTCACAACGCTTACGAGAACAGCTTGGTCTGAATGGACATGATTTCAAGGCTCGACTCTGAGCTTCTAAAGATGAAGGTCGAAGTCGTGGATGCTCGGGATGAAGCCAAAGCGATCTGAACTAAGGTTGATAAGAAGGTGGTTGTCTATTTGAAGGATGCTGCCGACGCTTGTACTAAGCTAAGGGGAGCTCTCGATGAGGAGAGTAGGAACAAAGAGTGCGTAAGGTGTAAATATCGGAGGGAAACCCTCGAGGAAATTCATGCCAGGGGCTTCGATCTCTCAGAAGAGATAAAGTAGACGAAGGCGGAAGAATATGATGTTAAGTTCCTTCTGTCCGATGCCGAAGATAGAGAGAAAGAAATCGACGGACCATAGTCCTCGAGGGGGACATAGATTAGGCCTTTCCTTTCTTGTTTTTTGTATATTGCTTTCAAAGAACTTTGTAAATGAGGCTTGTATTCTCTCACATATATGTATAAAAGGAAGTCCCACGGTTTTATTTCGCATGCATTTCCCTTTGACTTGATGTGTGTCGGTCGTTAGCTAGATAAATCGGTCTTCAAGTTAAAAGGAATCCTCAGATTCTTAGTATGTCCCTGGGGCTCATTGGGATGGCCCGTAGGCTCTTACGCGCTTGGTCGGTACGACCTTCTAGTATAAGCCGGCATTTAAGCTCCTATGCTTTTGCTCTTAGGCATATTTAGTTAATTGTTTCGGGTTCAATCTCCGAGTCGGGTGTCGACTCGAGCTCATTTGACCCTTAAGTTTTTGAATTTAAAGTTGTCCCTTAGGCTCTTACGCGTTTGGTAGGTACGACCTTTTATATAGGCTGGCAGCAGTGGCTCTTACGCATTGGGTCGGTACGACCTCTAGTATGGGCTGGAGGTAGTGGCTCTTACGCATTGGGTTGGTACGACTTCTAGTATGGGCTGGCAGCAGTGGCTCTTACGCATTGGGTTGGTACGGCCTCTAGTAGGCTTTATTCTTCCCTCATTAAGGACTTTTGAAATTGTGTTTTCCTGACTCTTCGATGGTTTGATAAAAACCTTGAGTAAGTCATTATATGGCGATGATCGAGCATCTCGGGAGGTTTGGATCGGCAGTTGAGTATCTCAAAGCCTATAGTTTGGAGCTGATATGGTCAAAGCTCTTTGCCTATGTCGAGGGTAGCCTGTTTAACCGGTTCTTTTCGAAATACTTTCGATGTAATTAAAGGCCTGTAATTTTATAGCAATGGCCAGGAATCCCCGAGTCATGTTAGTTTGGCTAGTACAGCCTTGTGACAGTAGTTATTGTGCTTGGCTGGAGCCTTTCAGTCCTCGAGTGAAGTAGTTTCGGTGTCTATATCAAGGGTATGCCTTTTTAGGCGTCTAACAAGTTCGATATATGGCCTTAACTTTAATATCGGGATTATGCCTTTCGTAAGGTCTTATAAATTTTTACATGCCTTTGAGGTCTTACAGTTTTGGTACTTGGTAAAAGTATGGTTCATGCCTTGCTTGAGGTCTTATAGTTTTGGTTACTTGGTACAAGTATGGTTCATGCCTTGCTTTAGGTCTAACAGATATTGTTGTTTCCTTATATAGGTCTTACGAGACCGAGGCTGCCCATATGGGGTCTTATGGCCTCGGGTTTTTGATAAGTCGACGGGGGTGGGGATTAGTGGCAGTGCCCGAGTTGTCGAAAGTTTCTTGGCTCGGGACCATTCCTTGAAAACTTGATATTTCCTGATCGAGGGCTTACGAGTTCTAATCTTCCGACCCGGAGGTCATACGTCCTCGAGTTTTTGACGCCAATCCCCGAGTGCTCGGGATGTTTTTTTGGCTTTGGAGCCATTTTGTAAACTTAACGTTGCCTCATTGAGGGCTTAGCTTCAATTTTTTGATGCCAGTCCCCGAGCATTCGGGACGTTTTTTGGCTTTAGAGCCATTTTTGCAAAAAATATCGAACTCCTTAGAAACGCAAAATGCTTTCACGGAGGGGAAAGTATTCTTCGATTACTTAGTACAAGTATACAAGTTTTTGTTATTAAGGGCTCGGTTATTCTATACGGACACGGTCCGTTCGATCGTTTGGCCCAGTACATCAGTTTCCTATTGAGATCCCATTTAGCGCATCTTGGCTTCTCCGAGGAGGTGTTCTTCCGAGGGGGATGATCATACCTCGGTGCTGACGGTGCTTCGGACCTCGATATGATTCAATAGCTTGTTGTGAGGACTAAATACGGACCTTCATTTTGTTTAGTCGGGCATAGCCGAGAATGTAGCTTGTTATCCCTATTTTACTATTTGTCTATCCTTCGGTTCCTTCAATGGTGGAGGTATTGGTGTCGATGCTGCATCGTGCACCGCGAACATCTCTTTTGCCACATGGTATTCCCCGTAGACGGTTTGTATCCCATCCCTTTTCGGGAATTTCATTATTTGATGGAGGGTGGATGGTAGTGCTCTCATGCAGTGTATCCATGGCCTTCAGAACAAGGCGTTGTACCTCATGTCTCCTTCGATGACGTGTAATTTGGCATTTTGGGTTGTGCCGGCCACGTTGACTGGGAGGGTGATTTCCCCTTTCATTGTCTCGCTCGCGATGTTAAACCCGTTGAGGGCTCGAGAGGCAGGCACGATTTGGTCAAGCAGTCTGAGCTACTCTACCACCCTCGACCTGATAATATTGACCGAGCTACCTGGATCCACAAGTACACGTTTAACTTGAAATGCATTTACAAGAAAAGAAATTATCAGTGCATCATTATGGGGCTGAGATGGAGCCACGATGTATTAGTCGCTGAATGTGAGGGCGTCCTTGGGTATATAGCCTTGAGTTCCTTTTTCCCTAGTGATGGATATTTTGGTTCTCCTGACCATGGGTTCCTGTGGAGCATCGATACCTCTAATGATCATGTGGGTGACATGTTGTGACTCGTCTGTTTCACTCTTTTTGGTCGCCTCTCTTTTCTGGAACTGATTTTTGGCTCAGACGTTGAGGAACTCCCAGAGGTGACCTTTGCTGAGTTGTCGGGCTACTTCTTCCCGGAGTTGTCGACAATCTTCGGTCTTGTGACCGTGCGTGTTGTGTAATTCACACACTAACTTATGGTTCCTTTGTGAAGGATCTGGTTGTACAGGCCTTGGCCACCTGGTGTCTCTGATTTTACTGATTGCGAATACGATGTCTGAAACGTCGATGTTGAAGTTGTATTCCCACAAGCGGGGTGCTTCCATCAGTCTTGTGTGCCTATCGAATCTAGCTCTGCTAACAAGTCCCAAGGATTCTTGCCTCGATCCATCCTTCGGTCATTGCGGGGTATGTTGTGCCTTGGGGAGTTTCTTCTATCTTCAGTGTATGGTTGGTATCTCTCTTTATTCGACTTTGGCTCCTTTTCCGAAAGCCTGATAGGATATACCGAGCTCGAAGGGACTCCTAGTTGGTCATCTTCGACCCTGATCTTTAATTGGTGTCGGTTGTGGACGTCCGACCAAGTCACAACGGGATACTCGACCAATTTCTACTTCAGTTGTTTTGCAGCTACCGAGCTTCGCTCGTTCAAACCTTGAGTGAAGGCCTGCACCTCCCAGTCGTCGGAGACTGGTAGTAGTTCCATTTGTTCCATTTGAAATCGAGATACGAACTCTCGCAGCATCTCGTTCTCCCTTTGCTTGATTTTGAAGACGTCGAGTTTCCTTGTAGCCATTTTGATGGTACTAGCATGTGCCTTTATGAAAGAATCTGCCAGCATGGCAAATGAATCTATCGAGTTTGGAGCCAGGTTGTGATGCCACATCATTGCCAATTTTGAAAGCATCTCTTCGAACTTTTTCAGTAGGACGGACTCGATCTCGTCGTCCTTCAGGTCGTTGCCCTTCACTATACAAGTGTAAGCAATGACGTGCTCGTTGGGGTCCGAGGTTCCGTTGTATTTTGGAAGTTCTGGCATTCTGAATATCTTTGGAATGGGTTTTGGAGCCACTTCTTGTGGGAACGGCTTCTGTTCGAACTTCTTCAAATCCACACCCTTCAAGATCGGGGGTGCGCCTGGGATTTGGTCGACCCTGGAATTGTAGGTCTCTACCTTCTTGTCATTAGCTTCTATCTTCTTCTCGCCTGACTTGATCCTCTTTGTGAGGTCCTCGAGCATCTTTATGAAGGTGGGGTCGGCAGCCGACCCGTTGTTACTTGATCTTTCTGGTACTTGTTCGGTCTGAGGGAGCGTTCTTGGGGCCGCTACACTTGGGGGTTTTCGGTGGCTTTACAGCTGAGTGATTGCCAGTTGTTATGCCTGCAATATCTTAAAAATAACATGAAGGCTAACCTCTTGCTCCTCCCGAGCTGGGGTTTTTTGGACTTCTTGTTGATCTCTTTTATGTATGATCCTATTAGAGTGGGAGCTTATATCGACATGTTAGGCATCGCGTGAGACCACGTCCGCGGGGATTGGCTCCGGCATGCCTTTAGGGTTCAGCGGTGGTGCGCCAACACCTAGAACAGCTACACCATTCTCTCCATGGTCCTCAAGACCGTTGTTTTCATATGCATTTACTGAGTTAGACATTTTCTGAAACCAAAGATTCTTGGACAAGAAAAAGCATGAAAGATAACTTGTGTTATGTAGTAAACGAGCAAGAAAATAATCACTATTATTTTTATCCTCATGGTGTGCGTCATACTATTTACCTAGAAAATGGTAATTACAATTAGATTTGATTTTGTGGTTCTAACAATACATGATCTATTTCTATGCTCGTTGCTAGGCAATGGATTCTAAGTAAAAGACTGGGGAACAGATAATAGCTTAAAATAATGTGATAATCAAACCGAATGGCTAATAATCGGGGCCTTAAGCTTGCGTATCCGGGGCCTCGAGGATGAGCCGAATGCCCTGACGAGGATAGTCGATGGAGGATTAACAGTTATGATAAATTATATGGTGGCTCTTTATGTCCAATAATAAGCAATAAATGAAGAACAGTAAATAGAACACAATAAATGTAAGTAGTGAAGTCAAGAGAATTTGTTAGAAAGCAGAGAGAATGTTCTTGTATTTTCAATATTGTGTCTCAGATCCTCTGCAAAAATTGGAGCCTATGGAAACGTGCTTATGAAGCGTCGTAATGACCAAAAATTGGACCCTCCGATTTTATCGTATACATGCATATAGATCAATTAATGGATTCTACTGCCAGTACCTACTTGTGGGATTTTACCGGGTTGTAGTTGTTATTGTTGTTGTATTGCCGGTCACGAGATTTTAAGTTTTTTGGATGCTTATTTTGGATATAACCAAATTAAATTAGATCCCGAAGATGCGGAAAAAACTTCTTTTATTACAAATAAGGGGACATATTGTTACAAAGTTATGCCATTTGGTTTGAACAATGCTGGTGCTACTTATCAAGATTGGTAACAAAAATATTTAAAGAACATTTGGGAAAGACTATGGAGGTGTATATAGATGACATACTGGTGAAATCATCACAAGCAGAAGATCATCTCAAGCATTTGGAAGAAACTATTGCAATTCTTCAGAAGTACAATATGAAGTTGAACCCAGAAAAGTATGCATTTGGTGTAGCATTAGTAAGTTCTTGGGTTTTCTCGTGTCTAACTGGTGGATCTAGTTGAATCCAGCTTAAATTAAAGTAATTGAATAAATATCAGACGGGTTTTCCAGCAAAAAAAGTGCAAAAACTCACGGGAAGGATAGTAGCTCTGGGAAGATTGATACCTAAGTCCTTTGAAAGATGTTTCAAATTTTTCTTGTTGTTCAAAAAGTAAAATAACTTTGAATAGACAGATGAATTCCAAAAAGTATTGAAAGATTTAAAAACATATCTGTCAAAACCTCCTTTGTTGTTAAAGCCAAATGAGGGGGAGAGATTGTTGGTTTATTACAGCAAGTGCAGTATTAGTTCGTGAAGAAAAGAGTACGCAATCTCCTATCTACTATGTCATTAAAGCATTGTCGGAAGCTGAAACAACATATCCACATTTAAAAAAATTAGCACTACCACTAATAATGGCAACACAAAAATGATAACCTTATTTTCAATATCATCTCATATCTGTTGTGATAACTTTTTCATTACGAAATATTTTGAATAAGCATAAGTTATCAGGAAGATTATCCATATGGGCTATTGAACTATGATATTGTTTATCAACCATGAACTGTCATAAAGTCGCATGGACTAGCAGATTTAGTAACAGACTTTAGTTCGAGCCTACTGCACGGGGCTAAAAAAGTGGAACCTGCTTCTACAAGGTCTAATATGCGGACTTGGACTTTGTACACTAATGGATCCTCCAATGCAAGGGAACAAATTTGGTTATTTTCTTAAAACACCCACTGGAGAAATTGTTAGACAAGCAATAAAATATTATCCTATTACTAATAATAAGGTCGAGTATGAAACGGTGGTTGCAGGTTTGGAACTTGCAAAAGAAATGGGAATCGAACAAATCAAAATTAAAAAGCGAGTCTCAACCGGTAGTCAATCAAATGTAAGGAAATTATATGGCAAGAGATACATGGATACAGCAGTACTAGGAAAAGTACGATATTTATTACATTAATTTCGAGAATGGAAAGCTATATATATTTCAAGAGAAGAAAATGCAGAAGCAGACGCATTGGAAAAACTTGTGTCGGTGGCAGACATGACCAACTATTAAAATGCAAGAGTGATGCATTTATTTCATTCAGCGCTCGACCAAATCAAAAGCGAGGTAAATTTTAATAGTTTAATGTGGAATTGGCAAAATAAATTCATAAATTATTTGCTGCATGGAATATTGCCTGAAAATAAAAAGCAATCTTAACGGCTATGAATGCAAGATGCTCGCTATTAGTTAGTAGAAGGAAATTTGTACCAAAATATTTTCAATGGACCCTTAGCTAAGTGACTTGGCCCCAGACAAACCGAATAAGTAATGCGAGAAGTGCACGAAGGACACTGTGGAAATCATGCAAGTGGTAAATCATTGTTAAAAATATTGATAAGATATGGTTATTATTGGCCACAAATGGAAGTGAAAACAGAAAATTTTGTGAAAAGGTGCGATAATGTCAACGGTATGCAAATCAATTGCATCAATCGACATAGCTACTTTATTCAGTACTCTCACCATGGCCGTTTGTGAAATGGAGGATGAATATTGTAGGTCCATAACCACAAGCACCAGAAAAGGTAAGATTTTTGTTGGTCTTAAACGTGCGCAAAACACAATACAAAATTATTGCTCGCTAGTTGAAGATAGTATAGTTTAATTATCGTCTCCACAGGGATTGGATTTAAACAGTGTCAAATAATCTTCAGTTGTTCACTATCCGAAAAAATTAACACTTGATTTGATGATTATCAACTAAAATTAAGTACAAAAAATTAAGAAATGAACAACTGATCAAAAAAGACAGCAGATAAGCAACGAAGGAATATCAATGAGAGAATTAAGGGTAATTGACTAGATAGGTGCAACATAGTTGACTCAAGATCCAATTGTTTAGTTAGTTCACTCTATAATAGTGTTGATTCTCACAAATTCAATAGATAATTAGATTACACTTCAAGTTAATGTTTCTCTTTCGATTAAATGTTTATTTCAGAAATTAATGCAATTGAAAAACGGTAAACAATTGCAACGAATAAAATGATGGATATGACCTAAAGGTTCATTTCTCAAGAATATTCCCCTATTTTCTAGGTTGATTAACAATTCAAGAGACTCTTTCGATTATCTACTTGAATCACGAATTTAAACTAGCGCATATGATGTAAAGAAATTCAATATCGAGCTCCTCTTTCAATTAAGCAAAATAAAAAATAACTCCACAATACTAATTAAAACTCCGTCAATTAATACCAACAATTATCAAGAATCAAATCCCTAATCAAGTTATCAAAATACCATATTTGTCAACATCCTAATGGAAATTACTCCATAGCAATGAAAAAAGTCATCTCAACAAGATTTAAAAACATAGAAAACATCTTTGCTAATGATTCGATACAAACTCACGTATTGCACCGATTGTTGGTTGAAATCTTGATGAATTCCTTTGTTTTCTTGCCTTGGTTGCTTCTCAAATCCTTCGTTGGTCAAAAGTCCCTTCAAAAAATATATTTTTGGCGTATTTATACCCTGTAGGAACGAGCTCGAACAAAACTAACCTTTCCAAGACGAAACAGGAAAAACTATAAGAATATTGCATTGGAGCACCGCACCTAGCGCCGTGCCATATGCCGCATATGTGGGGATTTTCAGAGTGCAAAATCCCTGTCAGACCCAATTTACACTGCCGCACCGCACCTCGCGGCATCCCATGCGGCGCGGATGTGTATTTTTCTCATAGTGAATCATTTTATCCACTTTTTGACATCTAGACTTGGTCCTCGATCCCCAAACACGATCCCGACTTAATTTTTTGGGATTTTACTCAGACTTCAAATCACCAAATTGATCATTTTAGCTCCAAATTGACTTTTTAACTCGGAATCACTTCCTGCAAGGAATAAAATACGTAATAAGTGTAATGCGCTATCATTTAAGCTACAACATGTAAAATGCAGTAATTAGATTGCAAACTACGGTTAGTTTCTAGTCTACCATTGTAATGACCCGGACGGTTGTTTCGTGAATTATAGCCTCGTTTCCCCCATTTCTGCTTCCTTATGTATTCCTCAACTGTATTTCATCGTATCATGTTGGTTGGTTCGGGTCCGGAGTGATATCGGTATGAAAAGAGATGTTGACATGTAAACGATCTCGGATGTGATTTTTGATGATTCGATTACCTCTATTAGGTGATTTTCGACTTGGAAGTGCGTCCGGAATGTAATTTGGAGGTCCGTGGTAGAATTAGGCTTGAATTGGCAAAATTGGAAATTTGGCATTTTTCGATCAGCAGTGGAAATTTTGATATTGGGGTCGGAATGGAATTCTGGAAGTTGGAATAGTTTCATAGTGTCGTTTGTGACGTGTGTGCAAAAGTTCAGGTCATTCGGAGGTGATTTAGTAGGTTTTGGCGTCGTTTGCGGAATTTGGAAGTTTAGAAGTTCTTAGGCTTGAATCCGAGGGTGATTTGGGGTTTTGATGTTATTTTGAGTGTTCTGAAGGTTCGACTAAATTTGTATATTGATATTTGACTTGTTGTTATGTTTGGTAGAGGTATCGAGGGCCTCGGGGTTATTTTGGGTTGTTGACGGAACAAGGTTGGAATTTGAGGAATGCTAAAGTTTTCACTCAGCTGTCATAACAACACCTGCGGAGTGGGGACCGTAAGTGCAGGCCCGCAGAAGTGGCCAAGGCTAAAGAGGGTAGGAACCGCAGGTGCGAAGAGTGGAGCGCACCTACAAGGCCGCAGGTGCGAGGATTGGACCGCAGAAGCAGATTTTGGGATTTAAGTGAGAATCGCACCTGCGTTGGATTTTCCGCAGGTGTGGTGTCGCAGAAGTGACATGATGACCGCAGATGCGAAAGTTCTGGGCAGAAGGTATATAAGGTGGACTTCGCGAATTTTAGTTCATTTTCCGCCATTTTTAGTTGGCCTTGGAGATTTTGAGAGCGATTTTGAGGAGGAATTCAAGGGTTTATCAGCAAGGTAAGTGGCTTGAGCCTAATACTCGTGATTATGGTGATTTTTAGTTTTTTAAGCATGTAACTAGTAGGAATTAGGGATGAAAATGAGGGGTTAGAGCTTAGAAATTGGAGAGTTTGATTTGGGGATTTGAGGGACAATTTGATGTCGGATTTTGATGAATTTGGTATGGTTAGACTCATGAGTGAAAAGGGTTCCTAGTTTTGTGATTTTTGTCGGATTCCGAGATGTGGTCCCGGGTGCCGGGTTTGGATAAATTTCGAGATTTTGGTCTAAATTGATAGTTTTCGTGTGGAATTGGTTCCTTGGCTTATATTGATTGCATTGTATTGTTTTTGGTTAGATTCGGGATGTTTGGAGGCCGATTCCAAATGCAAGGGTGTCGCGGAGTAGGGTTTTGACCGGATTGAGGTAAGTAATGATTGTAAATCTTGTCCAGAGGGTATGAAACCCCGGATTTCACATCGTTTTACTACTTTGAGGTGGTGCACATGCTAGGTGACGGCCGTGTGGGAGTGCACCATTGGGAATTGTGACTTGGTCCATCCCGTAGCAACTATAAAGTTGTGTATTTGACTGAAATTATTTGATACTTAGGTGTTTTAGAAAGAACTTCTATAAATTGGGTTGAATGCCATATTTAGGCCTTGTGCAAGAGCTGTTTGGACCCTTAGGGGCCTTTATTTTTATTATCCTCTCACTGTTTTGATTGAAAATCTATACTCAGTCATGCTATATTTACTGATTTCATAACTCAGTCTTTATTACCATGTTTTGATGCATATAAAAAAAAATTTGGGCTGAGCACCCTGTTTTTACTTATAGCCCGAGTGGCTTGAGAGGGTGTCTGACTGAGTGAGGCCGAGGACCTATTTTGTGAGGATATTATAGGATCGGGCTGCGCCACAGCATGTTGTTACTGATTCATGATTATGTGAGGTAGATAGACTGATTGATTTGTGCCATGAGGTGGCTTGATATAGCACTTGGGCTGTAGGAGCCCTTTCGGAGTCTGCACACCCCCAGTGAGTGCGGGTACCGTGAGTGAGTGATATGATGTTTTGCCCGAGGGGCTGTACACGAGTGACTATGAGGTTTGCCCGAGAGGCTGCTTATGAGTGACGTTCTGCCCGAGGGGCTGTTTACGAATTTCATCATTTTACTCTCTTTTGAATTGAGCCTCTGTTGAAACTGTTGAAAAATATCTTCAAATGATTTTTACCGAAAACTAGATTTTAAAACGAGATGATTTGACTCACGTACTGATTTGAAAGCATGTTGTAATTTCTGAAATTTCATGATGTGGACTTTATGTGTTTTACTGCCCGTCTCTACTGCTCACTCTTTATTTACTATTATTACTTACTGAGTTGGCATACTCACATTACTCCATGCACCTTGTGTGCAGACCCAGAGGTTGCTAGACGTGCTAGCGAGTGTTGATTTTATCCGTCGCAGATCTGTTGGAGTTAGCAAGATAGCTGCATGGCGATGGCAGCCCTGTTTTCTCTCTTCTATATTCCTATAGATGTTATTAGTTGGTTTTCAGATTATATTAGTCTTAGTGTTATCGGACAGTTCTTAGTAGATGCTCATGACTAGTGACACCCTTATGTCGGGCTTTTCTTTCCGTACTTTGTTATTCAGATTTGTAACGACCCGAACCGTCGTTTCCTGTATTTTCGTCCTGTATTCCCCGTTAAATGCTTATTCATGTTTCAATATGTGTACTTGGTGAATTTGAGTCAATTCGGATCGAGTTTGGTACGAAATGGGACAATTAGTCTCTTTAAGGAAGAATTAGTTTGGAAAAATCAACCGGACGTTGACTTGTGAGTTAGAGGGCTCGGAATTGAATTCTGATGATTCAATTAGTTTCGGGGGATGATTTAAGGCCTAGGAGCGCAATCGGAATTAATTTTGGAGGTCCGGTGAAGAAATTAGCTCATTTTGGCGAAGTTTGTATTTTGGCGATTTCAGGTTGATAGGTGAAATTTTGATCCTACGGTTGGAATGGAATTCCGAGAATTTCTGTAGCTTCGTTATGTCAATTTGGACTTTTTTGCAAAATTTGAAGTCAATCGGACGTGATTTGATAGGTTTCGGCGTCGGAAATAGAAGTTGGAAATTCTAAAGTTCATAAAACTTGGATTGGAGGTTGATTCATGATTTTAGCATTGTTTGATGTGATTTGAGGCCTCTATCAAGTCCGTAATGTATTTTGGGACTGGTTGGTATTATTGGTCGGGGTCCCGGGGGCCTCGGGTGTGTTTCGAATGCCCAACGGGTCATTTTTGAAAGATTTTTGCCGTTCTGATACCAATTTGGGGGTGGTTGTTTGAGTTCATCTTATTTTTCATAGGATCTTTTTTATGTAGTTGTGGAATTAAATGCTTTTTCATGATTATCTGTAGCTAGCGAAATTAACCTTGAAATTTCTTTTATATTTTCAAGTGTGTATTCTAAGTATTTAATATCTTTAGTTTTTTGATATTCTTCTATATTTTTTTCTAATATTATTTTTGACATATTTATATGTTTTAGAATTTCTAACCAGTACTTAAAATATTTGTAACTATCAATTTTTGATTTGTTCATATTAATACTGAGATGTATACCTGTTGATACATATATCCATGGTTTCTATATTTCTCAGTGTTATTTCTTTTCTGTGTTGATAACTTTCAAGTTTATCTTCATAAAATTCAATTTCATTTTCTATAGTTAATAAAGCTTTATTACGTAATTTATTATATCTAATAATATCTTTGCAGGTTTTAATATTGTATTTAACACAATCTATTTTTCTATTTATGTTACTGAGGTTTTTAAGAAGTTTCCATTTCTGGGTATTATAGAATCTTATATAATGAAAAGTGTTATGTTTCATTTATAAAAAGATTTTATTAACTTGATATGTGATCATTAGTCTGAATATAAATCTAGTTCATATAGATCTAATATATCTATTTCATGTGATACAATTAGTTCTGTAAATGCTTGTTCCATTACATATATTATTTCAAAAGTAACTAAAATATCGTAAATTTTTCTTTTAACATCGTTATTAAGTCTCTTAAAGATATATAACATAAGTATTTTGTAGTCAATATTTTCTTCTAAT
Source organism: Nicotiana tabacum (assembly GCF_000715075.1). NCBI lineage: Eukaryota > Viridiplantae > Streptophyta > Magnoliopsida > Solanales > Solanaceae > Nicotiana > Nicotiana tabacum. The sequence goes on from NC_134082.1 coordinate 52,828,391, forward strand.
AAATACGTGTGGTTGTTCATTTAGATTTATTATTTATCCTTATCATGTGTTTACTAAACATATTCCCTCTAACCTCTTTGTTTATCATAAAGTTTATCATATTTTAATAAGTTATACTGAACAATCTTTTCTGGTCACTACCATGTTTTTCATGCTTCAATCATTTACCCTAACAGCGCCTCAACTCTGTGTACTCCCCTAAACGGCTTCCTTGCCTACTGGTTTCCACTTTAGGATGGCATAGTCTGGGCTTAACTACTCTCAGCATTATTAGACAGGCAAACTTTCTCAAGATGTTCTTTATAACAGTACTATAACATGATAAACAATTATGATATTCAAGAGATTATAAGGAATATATGAGTTTAGTTAAACATGATTATGAATAAACTTACCTGGTTTTGTAACTCGTTTGAATGCTCCATAGCTGTTTTAGATACTTGTAAATAACTCAGATATTTCTTACAAGAGAGAAGATAAGAGAGAATATTAGAGAGAGAAGGTAAGGGTGAGGATGTCTTCCTTCCTCGGATTTACATTCTATATAAAGAAAATTAAAACGACTCTTACTGTTTACAAATGACTCCTACTATTCATGAACGACCTTTACTGTTCATGATTATGACATATACTATTTACTTTATGACTCTTACTATTCATGAACGACCTTTACGGTTCATGATTATGACATATACTATTTACTTTATGACTCTTACTATTCATGAACGACCTTTACTGTTCATGAATGCGACTAGTACTATTTACTTTACATTATATGTTTCCAGTAGCTGTCTTCTTCTTTTGTCTTCTTGTTGATATCTTCATTCTAGTTGGACTTCTGGTACATAGTTATCATCTCCGTTGCACTTTGAACATATGTGGTCTGGATATTTGTGTCCTACTAGTTTGCAGTATCTTGTTAATAACTCGTTTGAAATAAATTCTTTTTTCAATGCTCTGGTAGTTGGTTGCATTTCTGGTTTTAATAATGATAAAATCCATTTCTGGACTTCATCCATATCTCCTTGTCGTAGTTCCTTCGAGTTGGCATATATCATCAATTGGTCTCTGGAATAGTAGCTCCAGATAGCATTTCCTTGTAGATAATTGTTAGCTAGTTCTTGAATAATAGTTGCTATACCAATTATTCTTTTATTAGCATAGAAACTTGGTATCTCCATTTTCTGTATCTCCGGTTGTTTCTCTATCTCTTCCGGTATTATCATATCTCGTGTTAGTCCTATTTTTATCACCTGTATTATGGGTTTTATTTCATCATATAGTATTTCCGCTGGTGCTGTATAGAATTTGATGAAGAATAGGTTCCCTTTTGTAATTCTCTTGAAGGTGACAAATGCTTTGTATAGCTCTGGTATTCCAATTATTTCTTCTCCGTCATGGGTATATACTGTGCTAAGTAGTCCGTAGTTGTAACATGTTTTTACTAGGTTTGCTTTTGTTTTTGGCTGGGCTATAAGCCTATTATATCCCTGTAGTTTTTGGGTTACATAATCTTGTGTTGGATCTGTAGTAGTTGTTGATCTAGGGTTTAGGTTCAGAAATGTCTGGATTTTATATATATTCTCAATATATGTTTGAGTAATATGGTTATATACCTTTTTGTTGTGGTGTAGGCTATTAGCATAGGTTGAAGTTTGTGGGGCTATAACTATTGCTTCTCTTGGCTTTTTTGATGTAAATGGCTTATCAAATACGGTATTTAGGTTTACATTGATATGTGGCTTTTTGCTAACTTGTTTGCTTGTACCTGCAGCTGTATATAAAGCAACTGTGTTATGGGTTTTTTGGAGTTTCCCAACGTCTCCTTCTACCTCTGGAAGTTTAGAGTCTTCCGATTGACTTAGCTCCGCATTTTTATAGTCATGCTGCTGACTTTCTAGCTGTTGTAATCTTTTTCCCATACTCTCCATCTGTAAGGATAGAGTAGTAAGGATTGTAAATATGTCTTTTGATTCTTGGCTTTCATCTGTTTGGGTACCTTTGTCTTGATAGGTAGTCTGCAATAACATTCTTGTCAGTCCGTATTACTTCAATTGTAGATGTAAAATTTTGTATATTTAATACAAGTCTCCTTATTTCCTTTGTAGTTACTGAATCCTGTACTTTCCGAGTTATCCACCATTTTACTTGTGTATTATCTGTTCTTACTATAAATTTGTTATAAACAATATATGGCTCAAATGCTAACAAACATTTATATAATCCAAATAGTTCTTTCCTATTTATTTCCCATTTTAATTGTGGTTCCGTGTATGATCCGGAATAATATCTACAATGGTGTTCAATTTTTTCATTATCATATTTATATTTTAGAACTCCTCCGTAGCTGTGATCACTAGAATCAGTTTCTACAATATATGTAAATTGTTTCTTTTCATCTGGAAAATATAGTTTTGGTAATTTTTTACACATATTTTTTATCTTCTGTATATGTATTTTATCTTTTTCGTCAAAATGATATTCTATGTCCTTTTTTAATTTTTTCTGTAATGGTTTTAAGTTTTCTGCTAATTTAGGAATATATTCTCTTACTTGGTTAACCAATCCTAAAAATGATTGTAACTTCTTTTTTGTATCAAGTGTTTCATTCAAGTTAATTATTTTTTGTACTACATGGGTTTGCATTTTTATTCCGTTTTTATCTATTTGTATACCTAAAAATTCTATTTGATTTTTCATTACTTCTGCTTTCTTTTTACTTAAACTTATTCCTGATATTTCTACAATGTGTATGAATTTTTCTAGTAGTTTTATATGTTCGTTCTCTGTTCTAGAATATAGCAATATATCATCTATATATATTATACAATTTTCTAATTGGTTGAAGTAATTATCCATAAAATGTTGATACCTACCTGGTGCATTTTTATATCCAAAAGGTAATACGTTCCATTCGTAAAATCCTTGTGGTACTGTGAATGCTGTTAACTTTTTAGATTCATCTTCTAGTTTTAAATGGTAAAATCCTGATTTACAGTCAAATTTACTAAAATAGTTATATCCTTGTATTTGTCTAATTTTTAGTATTTTATTTGGTATCGGATAATTATATGTTTTTGTTTTTGCATTTAAGTTTCTATAATCTATAACCATACGGCTTTTTCCTCTTTTTTGTTCACTATGCTTATTTACTATAAATGCTGGGCTAGTATGTTTACTATTACTTTCTTGTATGTAGTTATTATCTAATAATTCTTTTATATGCATTTTAAATTCTGTTAAATCATTAAAATTGTATTTTAAAGGTTTTTGTGTTATTATGCTATTTTCATCTATTAGTTCAATCTTTATTTTTGTTTGATGTTTTTCCCATCCTTGGAGTGGATTATCATTATATAGTAATTCTAGTTTATCTTGTAGTGGTTTTATCTTATTTATTGAGAAAATGATTATCTCTATATTACGGTTACTTTGTATTATATTTTCTAATTTTTGGGTAATCTTTTCACTTCCTTTAATCCAGGGTGTTGTTTTTCTTACTTTATTATTTACTCTTTTTGCTCCTAATTTTTGTTTACACGGGGTAGTAAACCACCAATGTGTTTTTGTTATAATATGTGGGTATAATTTATCTAAAAATGGCATTCCTAATAATATATCTTTATTTGTGAATTCGTAACTATATATTTCTTCTATGGTTAATATTTTATCCCATATTTGTATTTTTATATTTCTTGCTTTATATGTTATCATACTACCTTCATTATTAAATCCTGTTACTACTATGGGGTTTTTTAGCTTTTTCCATTTACTTTCTGGTAAACAATTATGTCTACACATATTAGCTTCTGCTCCTGTATCCACCATAGGTGTATAATATCTATTATAATATCCTTCTACTATTATTTTGGAAAGTATGTATATCTTTGGCATTATATCAAAGTTCTTTTTATTATTATTTTCTTATTTTCATAACTTATTGTTAATTGTCTATCTTCTAATTTATATGGTTTGACTTTTTCTAACCATTTTATCCCTAGTGTAATATTTTTATCTCCTTGATATATTTTAAAATTTATTAATATTGGTATTCCTCCAATAATTAATTCTTTTTCAGTTGTTTCTTCGTTTTTTCTTAACGCTTTTGGTAGTTCTGAATTTTGTTGTTCTATTGTTACTATCTCTTGTTCTGGTATTAGTTCTCTTATAACATAATTCTCTTCCTGCCCTGTATTTATTAGTATTAAATATTTTCTTTGGTCCATTATTCCTGTTATATAATAATGATGTGGGATTATTTCTTCTATTTTTTGTTCTATTAATTTTTGTGGAGTGGTATAATTTATTCTTTTTGATGTACTTCTTGATGTACTTCTTGATGATGTTTCTGGCATTTCATTATTTATTCGTTTTGATGTGCTTAATCTTTCTTTTACTATTTCTAAATCTTCATCCATGTCTATTTCTGTATAACTGTAATCATTGTTGTCTATAACTGATACTATTCTTTCGAATGGATTTTCTATTTTTATTTTATTTATTTTATTTTTAGCTGTTATCTTATGTTTTGTTGTTAAGACATATAGATTTTTACATCTTGCTGTGAATATTTTACTTCCTGGTGCTAATTCTATTCCAGACATTTTCCAGTATAATACTAATGATTTATCTATATTTTTATCATCTACTGCTACTGAATAGTTAGCACTTACTATAAATTTAAATTTTTGGTATATTAAGTTACCTCTTACAGCACTTATTATACTCTTTTCTATAGGTTGTACAATCCTATCATCTGCCAAGTATATTTCTATAGGGGTATCTATTCCTTCCCTAAAACATGCTTTTATTAGGATCTCCGTTCCTCCTAAGTGTACATATTTTATTGGATTTTTTGCTTTTATATCTTGTATTTCTTTATTTAGTAGTCTTTTATTTAAAATTGGTATTTGTGCTTTACCTTTGATGTATTTACAATCTATTATATGTTCTCTTTGGCTTACTACATAGTATTCTTCTTTTTGTCTTTTAAACCAATTCTTTATTGTTGGTACTTCTAATATTTTGTCTATACTTAGATCCAATTCTTTTCCTTTTATTTGTTCAAATATATTAGCGTCAAATATTATTTTTTGTTCTGAAGATTGTTCATCTTGGTGTTCTTCTTGTTGTATAATTTGTATATCTTTTTCAGTCATAATTTTCTTCATCTGACTCTTCTATATCCTTGTTTATTTCACTTTCAGAGAACTCGTTTTCTGATATCTCATATATGCTGTCTTCACTGCTTAATTCATAATCTACATATTCTACTTGTGTATATTTATCATTATCTATCAATATTTCGGTAATTTGTTTCTTCTTTGGGTTTTTTGGTAATTTACAATCTTTGGCTAAGTGTCCTAGCTTTCCACAATTATAGCAAGTACATTCTGTTAGTTTTTTCTTTTTCCTATATGGTTTTTTATGTTTATAATTTTTTACATAATATCTTCTTCTTGGTTTCCTATATTTATACTTTGAATATTTTGATTTAAATTTCTTTTTCTTTCCTTCTTTTTTGTAATATTTATCTGTGCAGCCAAATTGGGGTGCTATTCTACTTTTGCAACATGCCAAATTTTTTACTAATATTTTTTCCATTTTCATGTTTTCTTTATATTTTTCACATAATTCTATAAACCAGTTTTGTAGAAATTTTATCCTTACTCCTAATGTATCTGCTAGTCCTGCTTCGTTCCAACTTTTTATTATTTTTGAGCTAAAGGGTTCTGGTAATTTTGTAAAATATAATTTTCTTATCTCTTTACTTTCATCTGGACTATATGTTCCTTTACAATAATAGTCTCTAAATGCACAAGTATATTCATCTATATAACACATATTACATATTGCTAATTTTGTCATTAAATTTCTATTTGTAATTTTTTCTTTATTTTGTTCTTCTACTTCTGTTGTCATACTACTAAATTCATTTCTTATTGCTATTTCATATTTATTTAATATATCTGTAACTGTTGTTGTAGTTGTACCGTCAAGTTTTTTATTACTCCTTAATGTGTCTAAGCTTTCACTTGATAAATTTTGTAACCATAATTTTACAGTTCCTATTAATGTTCTTTCTATATATCCTGGTGTTTCCGTTATTGTTATTTTATTATCTATTAGTTGTTTTGAGATATATCCTATCCATAATTGTATTGTTTTATTTATATCTGCTACACAATCTAGATCTAAAAAATTATATTGTTCAGTTATCTGTCTTGGTGCCCATTTCTTATTTAACCTTTTATCCCATAATGTTTTGTTTCTGTCATATGCATCATAACTTACTCTGTAATAGGTTGGGTTTAATTGTTTTGGATTTTTTATTCCTGATATGCTTGGTTTATCTTCGTTCATATCTCCTGTATTTATTTTTGGGTTTATTTTTATCTTTTCTGTTTTTTCTATAAGTTCTGTGTATGTTTCACTTGTTTCTGAATAGTTTTCTCCTAGTTCTGTGTCTTTATCACTTTGGTCATTTATTTTGTTTATACTTATTTTTGATGGACTCTCCTGTACTTCTTCTAACTGTAATTTGAATCTTTCTATCTCATTTGTTAGTTTTAGTTCTTCTTCTTCTTTACGTTTTTCCTTTTCTTTTAGTTTATTTGCATACATCTGTTTTAGCATCTCTAATTCTTTTTCTAATTCTGTTATTTTAGTGTTTTTTACTTCCTCTATCTGTTGTATTTTTTCTTTAGCTTGCTGTTGTATTTCTTTAATCTCTCGTTTTCTATCTATTTCTTCGTTTTCTTTTGTTATTCTAACCATGGCGGTTAAACTATCCTCTAGTTTTACAGTTTCTTTTTCTAACATTAAGTTTAGGTTATTTCCTATTTTTTATATCTTCTTCCTAAGTTGGAAAATATTATTGTTATTTTTAATCCTTCTGGATTCTCGTATGTTTTCTCTTCTAATGCGAATTCTTCTTTATTCATCTTTTATCCTTTAGATAACAAACATATTTATATTCTGTTTTAGATATTATATCGATTAATTTGGACAGCCTGGCTTTGTTTATTTTTGTGATACTTAAGTATTCATATTCTATATATAGTTTCTTTAGTTTCTTCCTAATTTTCTGCGATTTCTTAGTTATTTTGATTGTTTCACTGTTTTGCGGGTTTGTACTATTAATGTCAGTGTTATTTTTCATGATTTGCTTCTTAATATAAATGTTTATTTTTCATAGCTCTGATACCAATTTGGGGGTGGTTGTTTGAGTTCATCTTATTTTTCATAGGATCTTTTTTATGTAGTTGTGGAATTAAATGCTTTTTCATGATTATCTGTAGCTAGCGAAATTAACCTTGAAATTTCTTTTATATTTTCAAGTGTGTATTCTAAGTATTTAATATCTTTAGTTTTTTGATATTCTTCTATATTTTTTTCTAATATTATTTTTGACATATTTATATGTTTTAGAATTTCTAACCAGTACTTAAAATATTTGTAACTATCAATTTTTGATTTGTTCATATTAATACTGAGATGTATACCTGTTGATACATATATCCATGGTTTCTATATTTCTCAGTGTTATTTCTTTTCTGTGTTGATAACTTTCAAGTTTATCTTCATAAAATTCAATTTCATTTTCTATAGTTAATAAAGCTTTATTACGTAATTTATTATATCTAATAATATCTTTGCAGGTTTTAATATTGTATTTAACACAATCTATTTTTCTATTTATGTTACTGAGGTTTTTAAGAAGTTTCCATTTCTGGGTATTATAGAATCTTATATAATGAAAAGTGTTATGTTTCATTTATAAAAAGATTTTATTAACTTGATATGTGATCATTAGTCTGAATATAAATCTAGTTCATATAGATCTAATATATCTATTTCATGTGATACAATTAGTTCTGTAAATGCTTGTTCCATTACATATATTATTTCAAAAGTAACTAAAATATCGTAAATTTTTCTTTTAACATCGTTATTAAGTCTCTTAAAGATATATAACATAAGTATTTTAAATACTTAGAATACACACTTGAAAATATAAAAGAAATTTCAAGGTTAATTTCGCTAGCTACAGATAATCATGAAAAAGCATTTAATTCCACAACTACATAAAAAAGATCCTATGAAAAATAAGATGAACTCAAACAACCACCCCCAAATTGGTATCAGAGCTATGAAAAATAAATATTTATATTAAGAAGCAAATCATGAAAAATAACACTGACATTAATAGTACAAACCCACAAAACAGTGAAACAATCAAAATAACTAAGAAATCGCAGAAAATTAGGAAGAAACTAAAGAAACTATATATAGAATATGAATACTTAAGTATCACAAAAATAAACAAAGCCAGGCTGTCCAAATTAATCGATATAATATCTAAAACAGAATATAAATATGTTTGTTATCTAAAGGATAAAAGATGAATAAAGAAGAATTCGCATTAGAAGAGAAAACATACGAGAATCCAGAAGGATTAAAAATAACAATAATATTTTCCAACTTAGGAAGAAGATATAAAAAATAGGAAATAACCTAAACTTAATGTTAGAAAAAGAAACTGTAAAACTAGAGGATAGTTTAACCGCCATGGTTAGAATAACAAAAGAAAACGAAGAAATAGATAGAAAACGAGAGATTAAAGAAATACAACAGCAAGCTAAAGAAAAAATACAACAGATAGAGGAAGTAAAAAACACTAAAATAACAGAATTAGAAAAAGAATTAGAGATGCTAAAACAGATGTATGCAAATAAACTAAAAGAAAAGGAAAAACGTAAAGAAGAAGAAGAAGAACTAAAACTAACAAATGAGATAGAAAGATTCAAATTACAGTTAGAAGAAGTACAGGAGAGTCCATCAAAAATAAGTATAAACGAAATAAATGACCAAAGTGATAAAGACACAGAACTAGGAGAAAACTATTCAGAAACAAGTGAAACATACACAGAACTTATAGAAAAAACAGAAAAGATAAAAATAAACCCAGAAATAAATACAGGAGATATGAACGAAGATAAACCAAGCATATCAGGAATAAAAATCCAAAACAATTAAACCCAACCTATTACAGAGTAAGTTATGATGCATATGACAGAAACAAAACATTATGGGATAAAAGGTTAAATAAGAAATGGGCACCAAGACAGATAACTGAACAATATAATTTTTTAGATCTAGATTGTGTAGCAGATATAAATAAAACAATACAATTATGGATAGGATATATCTCAAAACAACTAATAGATAATAAAATAACAATAACGGAAACACCAGGATATATAGAAAGAACATTAATAGGAACTGTAAAATTATGGTTACAAAATTTATCAAGTGAAAGCTTAGACACATTAAGGAGTAATAAAAAACTTGACGGTACAACTACAACAACAGTTACAGATATATTAAATAAATATGAAATAGCAATAAGAAATGAATTTAGTAGTATGACAACAGAAGTAGAAGAACAAAATAAAGAAAAAATTACAAATAGAAATTTAATGACAAAATTAGCAATATGTAATATGTGTTATATAGATGAATATACTTGTGCATTTAGAGACTATTATTATAAAGGAACATATAGTCCAGATGAAAGTAAAGAGATAAGAAAATTATATTTTACAAAATTACCAGAACCCTTTAGCTCAAAAATAATAAAAAGTTGGAACGAAGCAGGACTAGCAGATACATTAGGAGTAAGGATAAAATTTCTACAAAACTGGTTTATAGAATTATGTGAAAAATATAAAGAAAACATGAAAATGGAAAAAATATTAGTAAAAAATTTGGCATGTTGCAAAAGTAGAATAGCACCCCAATTTGGCTGCACAGATAAATATTACAAAAAAGAAGGAAAGAAAAAGAAATTTAAATCAAAATATTCAAAGTATAAATATAGGAAACCAAGAAGAAGATATTATGTAAAAAAAATTATAAACATAAAAAACCATATAGGAAAAAGAAAAAACTAACAGAATGTACTTGCTATAATTGTGGAAAGCTAGGACACTTAGCCAAAGATTGTAAATTACCAAAAAACCCAAAGAAGAAACAAATTACCGAAATATTGATAGATAATGATAAATATACACAAGTAGAATATGTAGATTATGAATTAAGCAGTGAAGACAACATATATGAGATATCAGAAAACGAGTTCTCTGAAAGTGAAATAAACAAGGATATAGAAGAGTCAGATGAAGAAAATTATGACTGAAAAAGATATACAAATTATACAACAAGAAGAACACCAAGATGAACAATCTTCAGAACAAAAAATAATATTTGACGCTAATATATTTGAACAAATAAAAGGAAAAGAATTGGATCTAAGTATAGACAAAATATTAGAAGTACCAACAATAAAGAATTGGTTTAAAAGACAAAAAGAAGAATACTATGTAGTAAGCCAAAGAGAACATATAATAGATTGTAAATACATCAAAGGTAAAGCACAAATACCAATTTTAAATAAAAGACTACTAAATAAAGAAATACAAGATATAAAAGCAAAAAATCCAATAAAATATGTACACTTAGGAGGAACGGAGATCCTAATAAAAGCATGTTTTAGGGAAGGAATAGATACCCCTATAGAAATATACTTGGCAGATGATAGGATTGTACAACCTATAGAAAAGAGTATAATAAGTGCTGTAAGAGATAACTTAATATACCAAAAATTTAAATTTATAGTAAGTGCTAACTATTCAGTAGCAGTAGATGATAAAAATATAGATAAATCATTAGTATTATACTGGAAAATGTCTGGAATAGAATTAGCACCAGGAAGTAAAATATTCACAGCAAGATGTAAAAATCTATATGTCTTAACAACAAAACATAAGATAACAGCTAAAAATAAAATAAATAAAATAAAAATAGAAAATCCATTCGAAAGAATAGTATCAGTTATAGACAACAATGATTACAGTTATACAGAAATAGACATGGATGAAGATTTAGAAATAGTAAAAGAAAGATTAAGCACATCAAAACGAATAAATAATGAAATGCCAGAAACATCATCAAGAAGTACATCAAAAAGAATAAATTATACCACTCCACAAAAATTAATAGAACAAAAAATAGAAGAAATAATCCCACATCATTATTATATAACAGGAATAATGGACCAAAGAAAATATTTAATACTAATAAATACAGGGCAGGAAGAGAATTATGTTATAAGAGAACTAATACCAGAACAAGAGATAGTAACAATAGAACAACAAAATTCAGAACTACCAAAAGCGTTAAGAAAAAACGAAGAAACAACTGAAAAAGAATTAATTATTGGAGGAATACCAATATTAATAAATTTTAAAATATATCAAGGAGATAAAAATATTACACTAGGGATAAAATGGTTAGAAAAAGTCAAACCATATAAATTAGAAGATAGGCAATTAACAATAAGTTATGAAAATAAGAAAATAATAATAAAAAGAACTTTGATATAATGCCAAAGATATACATACTTTCCAAAATAATAGTAGAAGGATATTATAATAGATATTATACACCTATGGTGGATACAGGAGCAGAAGCTAATATGTGTAGACATAATTGTTTACCAGAAAGTAAATGGGAAAAGCTAAAAACCCTCATAGTAGTAACAGGATTTAATAATGAAGGAAGTATGATAACATATAAAGCAAGAAATATAAAAATACAAATATGGGATAAAATATTAACCATAGAAGAAATATATAGTTACGAATTCACAAATAAAGATATATTATTAGGAATGCCATTTTTAGATAAATTATACCCACATATTATAACAAAAACACATTGGTGGTTTACTACCCCGTGTAAACAAAAATTAGGAGCAAAAAGAGTAAATAATAAAGTAAGAAAAACAACACCCTGGATTAAAGGAAGTGAAAAGATTACCCAAAAATTAGAAAATGTAATACAAAGTAACCATAATATAGAGATAATCATTTTCTCAATAAATAAGATAAAACCACTACAAGATAAACTAGAATTACTATATAATGATAATCCACTCCAAGGATGGGAAAAACATCAAACAAAAATAAAGATTGAACTAATAGATGAAAATAGCATAATAACACAAAAACCTTTAAAATACAATTTTAATGATTTAACAGAATTTAAAATGCATATAAAAGAATTATTAGATAATAACTACATACAAGAAAGTAATAGTAAACATACTAGCCCAGCATTTATAGTAAATAAGCATAGTGAACAAAAAAGAGGAAAAAGCCGTATGGTTATAGATTATAGAAACTTAAATGCAAAAACAAAAACATATAATTATCCGATACCAAATAAAATACTAAAAATTAGACAAATACAAGGATATAACTATTTTAGTAAATTTGACTGTAAATCAGGATTTTACCATTTAAAACTAGAAGATGAATCTAAAAAGTTAACAGCATTCACAGTACCACAAGGATTTTACGAATGGAACATATTACCTTTTGGATATAAAAATACACCAGGTAGGTATCAACATTTTATGGATAATTACTTCAACCAATTAGAAAATTGTATAATATATATAGATGATATATTGCTATATTCTAGAACAGAGAACGAACATATAAAACTACTAGAAAAATTCATACACATTGTAGAAATATCAGGAATAAGTTTAAGTAAAAAGAAAGCAGAAGTAATGAAAAATCAAATAGAATTTTTAGGTATACAAATAGATAAAAACGGAATAAAAATGCAAACCCATGTAGTACAAAAAATAATTAACTTGAATGAAACACTTGATACAAAAAAGAAGTTACAATCATTTTTAGGATTGGTTAACCAAGTAAGAGAATATATTCCTAAATTAGCAGAAAACTTAAAACCATTACAGAAAAAATTAAAAAGGACATAGAATATCATTTTGACGAAAAAGATAAAATACATATACAGAAGATAAAAAATATGTGTAAAAAATTACCAAAACTATATTTTCCAGATGAAAAGAAACAATTTACATATATTGTAGAAACTGATTCTAGTGATCACAGCTACGGAGGAGTTCTAAAATATAAATATAATAATGAAAAAATTGAACACCATTGTAGATATTATTCCGGATCATACACGGAACCACAATTAAAATGGGAAATAAATAGGAAAGAACTATTTGGATTATATAAATGTTTGTTAGCATTTGAGCCATATATTGTTTATAACAAATTTATAGTAAGAACAGATAATACACAAGTAAAATGGTGGATAACTCGGAAAGTACAGGATTCAGTAACTACAAAGGAAATAAGGAGACTTGTATTAAATATACAAAATTTTACATCTACAATTGAAGTAATACGGACTGACAAGAATGTTATTGCAGACTACCTATCAAGACAAAGGTACCCAAACAGATGAAAGCCAAGAATCAAAAGACATATTTACAATCCTTACTACTCTATCCTTACAGATGGAGAGTATGGGAAAAAGATTACAACAGCTAGAAAGTCAGCAGCATGACTATAAAAATGCGGAGCTAAGTCAATCGGAAGACTCTAAACTTCCAGAGGTAGAAGGAGACGTTGGGAAACTCCAAAAAACCCATAACACAGTTGCTTTATATACAGCTGCAGGTACAAGCAAACAAGTTAGCAAAAAGCCACATATCAATGTAAACCTAAATACCGTATTTGATAAGCCATTTACATCAAAAAAGCCAAGAGAAGCAATAGTTATAGCCCCACAAACTTCAACCTATGCTAATAGCCTACACCACAACAAAAAGGTATATAACCATATTACTCAAACATATATTGAGAATATATATAAAATCCAGACATTTCTGAACCTAAACCCTAGATCAACAACTACTACAGATCCAACACAAGATTATGTAACCCAAAAACTACAGGGATATAATAGGCTTATAGCCCAGCCAAAAACAAAAGCAAACCTAGTAAAAACATGTTACAACTACGGACTACTTAGCACAGTATATACCCATGACGGAGAAGAAATAATTGGAATACCAGAGCTATACAAAGCATTTGTCACCTTCAAGAGAATTACAAAAGGGAACCTATTCTTCATCAAATTCTATACAGCACCAGCGGAAATACTATATGATGAAATAAAACCCATAATACAGGTGATAAAAATAGGACTAACACGAGATATGATAATACCGGAAGAGATTATGGGTTTTATTTCATCATATAGTATTTCCGCTGGTGCTGTATAGAATTTGATGAAGAATAGGTTGCCTTTTGTAATTCTCTTGAAGGTGACAAATGCTTTGTATAGCTCTGGTATTCCAATTATTTTTTCTCCGTCATGGGTATATACTGTGCTAAGTAGTCCGTAGTTGTAACATGTTTTTACTAGGTTTGCTTTTGTTTTTGGCTGGGCTATAAGCCTATTATATCCCTGTAGTTTTTGGGTTACATAATCTTGTGTTGGATCTGTAGTAGTTGTTGATCTAGGGTTTAGGTTCAGAAATGTCTGGATTTTATATATATTCTCAATATATGTTTGAGTAATATGGTTATATACCTTTTTGTTGTGGTGTAGGCTATTAGCATAGGTTGAAGTTTGTGGGGCTATAACTATTGCTTCTCTTGGCTTTTTTGATGTAAATGGCTTATCAAATACGGTATTTAGGTTTACATTGATATGTGGCTTTTTGCTAACTTGTTTGCTTGTACCTGCAGCTGTATATAAAGCAACTGTGTTATGGGTTTTTTGGAGTTTCCCAACGTCTCCTTCTACCTCTGGAAGTTTAGAGTCTTCCGATTGACTTAGCTCCGCATTTTTATAGTCATGCTGCTGACTTTCTAGCTGTTGTAATCTTTTTCCCATACTCTCCATCTGTAAGGATAGAGTAGTAAGGATTGTAAATATGTCTTTTGATTCTTGGCTTTCATCTGTTTGGGTACCTTTGTCTTGATAGGTAGTCTGCAATAACATTCTTGTCAGTCCGTATTACTTCAATTGTAGATGTAAAATTTTGTATATTTAATACAAGTCTCCTTATTTCCTTTGTAGTTACTGAATCCTGTACTTTCCGAGTTATCCACCATTTTACTTGTGTATTATCTGTTCTTACTATAAATTTGTTATAAACAATATATGGCTCAAATGCTAACAAACATTTATATAATCCAAATAGTTCTTTCCTATTTATTTCCCATTTTAATTGTGGTTCCGTGTATGATCCGGAATAATATCTACAATGGTGTTCAATTTTTTCATTATCATATTTATATTTTAGAACTCCTCCGTAGCTGTGATCACTAGAATCAGTTTCTACAATATATGTAAATTGTTTCTTTTCATCTGGAAAATATAGTTTTGGTAATTTTTTACACATATTTTTTATCTTCTGTATATGTATTTTATCTTTTTCGTCAAAATGATATTCTATGTCCTTTTTTAATTTTTTCTGTAATGGTTTTAAGTTTTCTGCTAATTTAGGAATATATTCTCTTACTTGGTTAATCAATCCTAAAAATGATTGTAACTTCTTTTTTGTATCAAGTGTTTCATTCAAGTTAATTATTTTTTGTACTACATGGGTTTGCATTTTTATTCCGTTTTTATCTATTTGTATACCTAAAAATTCTATTTGATTTTTCATTACTTCTGCTTTCTTTTTACTTAAACTTATTCCTGATATTTCTACAATGTGTATGAATTTTTCTAGTAGTTTTATATGTTCGTTCTCTGTTCTAGAATATAGCAATATATCATCTATATATATTATACAATTTTCTAATTGGTTGAAGTAATTATCCATAAAATGTTGATACCTACCTGGTGCATTTTTATATCCAAAAGGTAATACGTTCCATTCGTAAAATCCTTGTGGTACTGTGAATGCTGTTAACTTTTTAGATTCATCTTCTAGTTTTAAATGGTAAAATCCTGATTTACAGTCAAATTTACTAAAATAGTTATATCCTTGTATTTGTCTAATTTTTAGTATTTTATTTGGTATCGGATAATTATATGTTTTTGTTTTTGCATTTAAGTTTCTATAATCTATAACCATACGGCTTTTTCCTCTTTTTTGTTCACTATGCTTATTTACTATAAATGCTGGGCTAGTATGTTTACTATTACTTTCTTGTATGTAGTTATTATCTAATAATTCTTTTATATGCATTTTAAATTCTGTTAAATCATTAAAATTGTATTTTAAAGGTTTTTGTGTTATTATGCTATTTTCATCTATTAGTTCAATCTTTATTTTTGTTTGATGTTTTTCCCATCCTTGGAGTGGATTATCATTATATAGTAATTCTAGTTTATCTTGTAGTGGTTTTATCTTATTTATTGAGAAAATGATTATCTCTATATTATGGTTACTTTGTATTACATTTTCTAATTTTTGGGTAATCTTTTCACTTCCTTTAATCCAGGGTGTTGTTTTTCTTACTTTATTATTTACTCTTTTTGCTCCTAATTTTTGTTTACACGGGGTAGTAAATCACCAATGTGTTTTTGTTATAATATGTGGGTATAATTTATCTAAAAATGGCATTCCTAATAATATATCTTTATTTGTGAATTCGTAACTATATATTTCTTCTATGGTTAATATTTTATCCCATATTTGTATTTTTATATTTCTTGCTTTATATGTTATCATACTTCCTTCATTATTAAATCCTGTTACTACTATGAGGGTTTTTAGCTTTTCCCATTTACTTTCTGGTAAACAATTATGTCTACACATATTAGCTTCTGCTCCTGTATCCACCATAGGTGTATAATATCTATTATAATATCCTTCTACTATTATTTTGGAAAGTATGTATATCTTTGGCATTATATCAAAGTTCTTTTTATTATTATTTTCTTATTTTCATAACTTATTGTTAATTGCCTATCTTCTAATTTATATGGTTTGACTTTTTCTAACCATTTTATCCCTAGTGTAATATTTTTATCTCTTTGATATATTTTAAAATTTATTAATATTGGTATTCCTCCAATAATTAATTCTTTTTCAGTTGTTTCTTCGTTTTTTCTTAACGCTTTTGGTAGTTCTGAATTTTGTTGTTCTATTGTTACTATCTCTTGTTCTGGTATTAGTTCTCTTATAACATAATTCTCTTCCTGCCCTGTATTTATTAGTATTAAATATTTTCTTTGGTCCATTATTCCTGTTATATAATAATGATGTGAGTTTATTTCTTTTATTTTTTGTTCTATTAATTTTTGTGGAGTGGTATAATTTATTCTTTTTGATGTACTTCTTGATGTACTTCTTGATGATGTTTCTGGCATTTCATTATTTATTCGTTTTGATGTGCTTAATCTTTCTTTTACTATTTCTAAATCTTCATCCATGTCTATTTCTGTATAACTGTAATCATTGTTGTCTATAACTGATACTATTCTTTCGAATGGATTTTCTATTTTTATTTTATTTATTTTATTTTTAGCTGTTATCTTATGTTTTGTTGTTAAGACATATAGATTTTTACATCTTGCTGTGAATATTTTACTTCCTGGTGCTAATTCTATTCCAGACATTTTCCAGTATAATACTAATGATTTATCTATATTTTTATCATCTACTGCTACTGAATAGTTAGCACTTACTATAAATTTAAATTTTTGGTATATTAAGTTACCTCTTACAGCACTTATTATACTCTTTTCTATAGGTTGTACAATCCTATCATCTGCCAAGTATATTTCTATAGGGGTATCTATTCCTTCCCTAAAACATGCTTTTATTAGGATCTCCGTTCCTCCTAAGTGTACATATTTTATTGGATTTTTTGCTTTTATATCTTGTATTTCTTTATTTAGTAGTCTTTTATTTAAAATTGGTATTTGTGCTTTACCTTTGATGTATTTACAATCTATTATATGTTCTCTTTGGCTTACTACATAGTATTCTTCTTTTTGTCTTTTAAACCAATTCTTTATTGTTGGTACTTCTAATATTTTGTCTATACTTAGATCCAATTCTTTTCCTTTTATTTGTTCAAATATATTAGCGTCAAATATTATTTTTTGTTCTGAAGATTGTTCATCTTGGTGTTCTTCTTGTTGTATAATTTGTATATCTTTTTCAGTCATAATTTTCTTCATCTGACTCTTCTATATCCTTGTTTATTTCACTTTCAGAGAACTCGTTTTCTGATATCTCATATATGCTGTCTTCACTGCTTAATTCATAATCTACATATTCTACTTGTGTATATTTATCATTATCTATCAATATTTCGGTAATTTGTTTCTTCTTTGGGTTTTTTGGTAATTTACAATCTTTGGCTAAGTGTCCTAGCTTTCCACAATTATAGCAAGTACATTCTGTTAGTTTTTTCTTTTTCCTATATGGTTTTTTATGTTTATAATTTTTTACATAATATCTTCTTCTTGGTTTCCTATATTTATACTTTGAATATTTTGATTTAAATTTCTTTTTCTTTCCTTCTTTTTTGTAATATTTATCTGTGCAGCCAAATTGGGGTGCTATTCTACTTTTGCAACATGCCAAATTTTTTACTAATATTTTTTCCATTTT
The DNA here is from genome assembly GCF_000715075.1 of Nicotiana tabacum. Classification (NCBI taxonomy): domain Eukaryota; kingdom Viridiplantae; phylum Streptophyta; class Magnoliopsida; order Solanales; family Solanaceae; genus Nicotiana; species Nicotiana tabacum. The sequence goes on from NC_134082.1 coordinate 52,846,872, forward strand.
CATGTTTTCTTTATATTTTTCACATAATTCTATAAACCAGTTTTGTAGAAATTTTATCCTTACTCCTAATGTATCTGCTAGTCCTGCTTCGTTCCAACTTTTTATTATTTTTGAGCTAAAGGGTTCTGGTAATTTTGTAAAATATAATTTTCTTATCTCTTTACTTTCATCTGGACTATATGTTCCTTTATAATAATAGTCTCTAAATGCACAAGTATATTCATCTATATAACACATATTACATATTGCTAATTTTGTCATTAAATTTCTATTTGTAATTTTTTCTTTATTTTGTTCTTCTACTTCTGTTGTCATACTACTAAATTCATTTCTTATTGCTATTTCATATTTATTTAATATATCTGTAACTGTTGTTGTAGTTGTACCGTCAAGTTTTTTATTACTCCTTAATGTGTCTAAGCTTTCACTTGATAAATTTTGTAACCATAATTTTACAGTTCCTATTAATGTTCTTTCTATATATCCTGGTGTTTCCGTTATTGTTATTTTATTATCTATTAGTTGTTTTGAGATATATCCTATCCATAATTGTATTGTTTTATTTATATCTGCTACACAATCTAGATCTAAAAAATTATATTGTTCAGTTATCTGTCTTGGTGCCCATTTCTTATTTAACCTTTTATCCCATAATGTTTTGTTTCTGTCATATGCATCATAACTTACTCTGTAATAGGTTGGGTTTAATTGTTTTGGATTTTTTATTCCTGATATGCTTGGTTTATCTTCGTTCATATCTCCTGTATTTATTTCTGGGTTTATTTTTATCTTTTCTGTTTTTTCTATAAGTTCTGTGTATGTTTCACTTGTTTCTGAATAGTTTTCTCCTAGTTCTGTGTCTTTATCACTTTGGTCATTTATTTCGTTTATACTTATTTTTGATGGACTCTCCTGTACTTCTTCTAACTGTAATTTGAATCTTTCTATCTCATTTGTTAGTTTTAGTTCTTCTTCTTCTTCTTCTTTACGTTTTTCCTTTTCTTTTAGTTTATTTGCATACATCTGTTTTAGCATCTCTAATTCTTTTTCTAATTCTGTTATTTTAGTGTTTTTTACTTCCTCTATCTGTTGTATTTTTTCTTTAGCTTGCTGTTGTATTTCTTTAATCTCTCGTTTTCTATCTATTTCTTCGTTTTCTTTTGTTATTCTAACCATGGTGGTTAAACTATCCTCTAGTTTTACAGTTTCTTTTTCTAACATTAAGTTTAGGTTATTTCCTATTTTTTTATATCTTCTTCCTAAGTTGGAAAATATTATTGTTATTTTTAATCCTTCTGGATTCTCGTATGTTTTCTCTTCTAATGCGAATTCTTCTTTATTCATCTTTTATCCTTTAGATAACAAACATATTTATATTCTGTTTTAGATATTATATCGATTAATTTGGACAGCCTGGCTTTGTTTATTTTTGTGATACTTAAGTATTCATATTCTATATATAGTTTCTTTAGTTTCTTCCTAATTTTCTGCGATTTCTTAGTTATTTTGATTGTTTCATAGCTCTGATACCAATTAGGGGGTGGTTGTTTGAGTTCATCTTATTTTTCATAGGATCTTTTTTATGTAGTTGTGGAATTAAATGCTTTTTCATGATTATCTGTAGCTAGCGAAATTAACCTTGAAATTTCTTTTATATTTTCAAGTGTGTATTCTAAGTATTTAATATCTTTAGTTTTTTGATATTCTTCTATATTTTTTTCTAATATTATTTTTGACATATTTATATGTTTTAGAATTTCTAACCAGTACTTAAAATATTTGTAACTATCAATTTTTGATTTGTTCATATTAATACTGAGATGTATACCTGTTGATACATATATCCATAGTTTCTATAAATGGGTATTGAACTAGGCAAACAAGCTCCGAATTGAGTTTCAATTGAAGGGTTGTGTTTGTATTATTATTTGTGACTCATAGGAACAAGAATCGTCTAATTCCGAGTTTGTATGATGGAGTTAGAGCCATTTTAGTGAAAAATGGTTGTGCTGCAAATTTCTTAAAAGCTGTTGTATTTTCTGCAGCAGTGAACAGTACCCGCGCGTGCACAGTAACCGCGTGGGTGAACAGTGAACAGTGACCTCACGCGCATGAACAGTGCCCCTGCGTAAACCGTACCGAAAATTTCTGGACAGATTTAATGTCCAGTAGTCCGAGTTTGGTCATTTTTTTTTGACTTCCAAGCTCGGATTTTGGGCGATTTTAGCAAGAAATCTTGAGGTAAGTCACTTGTGATTATTTTTACTCCATAATATTGAATTATCATCGAATAATCCGACTAGATTACATGTTTTTGAGGAGTAAATTGAAGATTTAGGCCTAGGGATTTGAAAATAAGATTTGAAGATTTGAGGGGTCATTTGAACTCCGATTTTGGTAAATTTTATATGTACGGACTCGTGGCGAGTCGAGGAATCCGGTGATGTGACTTTTGTAATTTTTCAAGAAGTGGGCCCGGGGCTCGGGTTTTGCGAATTTCGTGAATTTCGATATTTTTCGAGTCTTTTCGATTGGGTTATATTCTCTTAGCCTATTGTAATGTATTCGTTGTAGTTTTGACAAGATTCGACGCGCGAAGAGGTAAATTCGAGAGGCAAGGGCATAGCGGAGTAGACATTGGACCGTCTTGAGGTGAGTAATGATTTTAAATGATGCACTGAGAGTTTGAAACCCCGGATTGCACAACATACTGCTATGTTGAGATGAGACACGCGTTGTATGACGAGCGCGGGGTCATTTACTATTGGGGATTGTGACTTGGTCCATCCCAGTTGATATTTTTACCGCGTAATTGATAAAGATTTATTGTTTTTCACTATGATTGGGCTTATTGCCATATTTGGGCTTCGTGCCAATTATCTGAAATCTTTTGTGAATTTACATCACTATTTTCCTCACGAATTGAAATATTATTTGAACTCAGTCCAATTGAATTATATTATTTTGTGAACTCAGCTACATTTATACTCAACTCGAGATTTAATGATATTTATAATGATGTTGAGCTGAGCACTATTGTTTTACTGATGCCCAAGAGGCTTATGATTATTTTCTGGACTAATTGAGGTTGAGGGCCATACGTGAGGATATGTTGAGTGATGTGAGGAGGCTTTCAGGCCTCGAGTGTTATATGAGGAGGCTTTCAGGCCTCGTATGTGATGTGTGAAGGCTTTCAGGCCTATTGATATTGTGCTTGGGCTGTAGGAGCCCCTCCGGAGTCTGTACACACCCCTAGTGAGCGCAGGGTACCCAGGTGAGTTGGGAGTGGGCCCGAGAGGCTGTTGCTTGGGTGTGGTGAGTTGGGAGTGAGCCCGAGGGGCTGATGTTGTGTTCTGGTGAGTTGGGAGTGAGACCGAGGGGCTGATACTATACTGAGATTTACATATTGAGCTCGAGGGGCAAGCTTTTGATTTATCCTTTCTGTGGAAATTATTTGTCTTTACTGTTTTAAAATAAGAATTATCTGATACTCACTATTTTACTGTATAACTGATTTTACTGCTTGGGATAGCGCTATGTTGTGCCGTTATGAGATTTCATGTTTTCAGTCATTATTTATTTTTATTACTCACTGGGTCGGAGTACTCACATTACTCCCTGCACCATGTGTGCAGATACAGGCAGAGCTGAGTTCGCTCCTAAGCGTTGATTCTTTCCAGACCAGGCGGTGACTAGGAGTAACGAGGTAGCTGTTGAGGTCCGCAGCCCTGTTTTCTCCCTTATCTTTGTTATTTATGATAATTCCAGACTTTGTAAAATATTAGTAAACTCAGTAGTAGCTCATGACTTGTGACACCTCGATTTCGAGCTGAGTTGGGAGGGTTTTCCTTGTTCTATCACGTTTATTTCGCATTTAAGATTATATTGCCCATGATTTAGACTTATTCCTGCTAAGTAATTATAAAGAGGTGTACTGTTTTGTTAATTGGCTGGCCTTGTCCTCACGAGAGGCGCCATCACGACCGGGTTGGGATTTTGGGTCGTGACAAGTTGGTATCAGAGCCTAGGTTACATAGGTCTCACGAGTCATGAGCAGGTTTAGCAGAGTCTCGTGGATCGGTATGGAGACGTCTGTATTTATCCTCGAGAGGCTGCAGCACCTTTAGGAAAGACTTCATATTCTTGAATTCTTATCGTGCGTCTTTGATTCAGCTTGAAAAAGTGACTCTTATAATTCCTTCCACGTGTTCGTATGCGCGAATGAGCGCTCAGTATTAGATGTGCCTTGATGGCTTGTGATTACCTGATCGAAGGGAGAGATGTGACCTCTGTGAGTTGATGTTGGGCCAGTCTGAAGGACTTGAGGACGGATCTTTACCTATGGCTTGAGCACCGAGGTGCTAATTGTGCGAGCAAGTATTTTGAACTTATATATCTGGTATTGTCCCTATTAGTGGGAATGATGGTTGGATAGCTACGTGAGGAGTATGTTAGTACTGAGAGATGTATCTATATGACTTGGAAGTGACGAGGAAGGGCTGCAGGATGATAGATGAACTATTAAGTGTTTGATTTTCATTGTGATTAGATGTGTAGCCCCGAATTATGGGCGCGTGGAAAATCTTTTCATGTCTCCTATTTGGAGTGAAGTGAATTTCATGTTACGGTATGAGTTTAGACTTAGAAAGATTAAGTGATTGTGTAATGTATATGACCGTGGAAGGTATACAAAAATGTTAATTGGAGGTAAAGCAGGTGGGTTATCTCCTGAGGAGTGTCCTAAGGTGGTGTGATCTTTATGTTGTCTATTAGAAGATCTCATTTACAAGTGAAGAATATGCATTGAAATCTAAATTGGGCCTCCTAAAGAGTGGGCTTAACTGTTGTGTGAGTGAATGCAAGAATTGCAGAAGAGTTAAAATTCTAGATGATTCGTGTTTCCACAAGCTTATGAAGGAGTGAGTTTAATCTCACTATGGTATTATGGCAGCAATAGAGTATATGCGTTGTGAATTATTGAGTGCGTTTTGATCTATGGCTTTGAGCCAAGTTGGGGAGTTTGCTATTAATTAAGTCGATTGCACGGTTATGTGCTATATTGGTTCCAGTTTGAGGCATGTTGGTGAGTCAGTTATGGCTTACGGAGATTTAAGGTCGATTAGGCAGTGGCCGGGCCCATTTTTATGCTATTCCAGGAAGGACAGATGTTATTGCTTCAGATGATGTCATTATAGGAATTGTTCCAGTCTGCCACAGAGATGCCTTTGTATTATTCGATCCCGGTTCCACCTATTCTTATGTGTCCTCATATTTTGCTCATTATTTGGGTACGCCCATGGAGTTTCTTTCTTTATCTGTTCATGTATCTACCCCAGTGTGCGATACCGTTGTTGTGGACCGTGTGTACCGGTCATGTGTTGTGATTATTGAGGGTCTGGAGACCCGAGTTGATCTATTGCTATTGAGCATGGTGGATTTTGATGTTATATTGGGTATGGATTGGTTATCTCTGCGTCATGTTATTCTAAACTGTCATGCTAAGGCAGTTACTTTGGCTATGCCAGGTGTACCGCGGATCGAGTGGCGTGGTATGACTGATTATGTTCCTAGAAGAGTAATTTCTTTCTTGAAAGCCCAGCGTATGGTTGGGAAAGGTTGTCTGTCATATCTAGTTTTTGTGCGAGATATTGGAGCTGAGACCCCTAGTATTGATTCTCTCACTGTTGTGAGGGATTTTTCCCAATGTATTTCCTGCAGACTTGTCGAGCATGACACCGGATAGGGATATTGATTTCGGTATCGACTTGGTGCCGGGCACTCAGCCGATTTCTATTTCACCGTACCGTATGGCACTAGCAGAGCTGAAAGAATTGAATGAGCAGCTTCAAGAACTCCTAGATAAGGGGTTCATTCGGCCTAGCATGTCCCCGTGGGGTGCACCAGTCTTATTTGTGAAGAAGGACGATGGCACAATGAGAATATGCATTGATTATAGCCAATTGAATAAAGTAACAGTGAAGAACAAGTACCCTTTGCCTCGTATTGATAGCTTGGTTATGTGCGAACAGATTTGAAAGTTTTCTTGATGGTTTTTACCATGGTTCGATCCGGATATCTTACCGGTGCGCGGACCATATTGTATATATTATGAACCCCTCCTAAATGGGAGAAAATAGAAGATTTCTAACTGTCGGAATGTAATATTCCTATAGCCTGGAAATTCTAATGATATTCTTGCATTTGCAAAATGATGGCATAATAGACGTGGTATGTTATGCATGTTTAATATTTTCATGTACGAGGTGGCAGTTCATTCTTGAAGAAAAGGACATGAATTCTGGATAGAATAATCAGTTTCAGATATTTAGATTGAATGTTATAACTGCTCGGTAAGGCCTGAGAAGGATGCACATTACATTCTGATTAACAGATGTCTATTGGCGTTTCAACGCTCACTTGGTTGATCGACTACCAATATTTCGATCTTGTTATGTATTTAGAAAATTTTTGAAAATAATTATCTTGGGATGATCGTACTTGAGGAACGTGTCAGTCATTTGGGTGCTGAGGTTGTGATCAGCTACAGTGATTTATGTGATCTATGAATTTGGAGACGGGGAATTCTCAAAAATATACTATTTCGGGATTGTAGCATGTTGAGGAGAGTATTTTATCTAACTCATTGGATGTACTAGTCGAGCTAATTAATGGTGATAACTATACGTTGTGAGCGTAGATATATATGAGGTTTGAACATGTGTGCAAGCACCAAGCCAATATTCGTGCTCGGAAGATACGTAGGCTATGATATGCCTAGAGTGGGATATTGAGCTTAAAGGTATAATGTTTCTTGTATTCGTAACTCTGTTAAGAACTATCTGGACTATACTTGAGATTTCCAAGATGCTAAATTCCAGAACAAACTTGGTAATTACTAATTCTGTGCTAACTTGCTGATTTGAGCTATGACAGCGCAGTTTGCTCATGACTACGATATAGAGTGTTATTTATGCCAGTCCAGGAGCATGAGAATCTTGTTTCACTTAGCATATACATGTGTACTTGTTGGATTACTTCTATATGATATGCTTGGATTGGAGGTTTGTGACCGTGCCAGGTGGATTATGTTATTGGCAATTAAGTTGCTCGTGAAGTTAATGTCAATGTGAGTTATAGAAGAGACGATTATTATTATTCTATTCATGTATCTTGGTTCCACTGTGATTGACGAGCTCATAGCATATCGTTGGGGTGGTACTTGTGGAACTTGCAAAGCGGCTCTCTTCTTTGAGGTATTTTCCCTTTCTGGGGTAGCCGGATGGTGCAATAGTGAGGTTTACTGGTATGGCATTGTATTATGTAATTCTCCATGGGCATGATGATTCTCTTGCGGTACTAGACATCAAATTGCGCTTGGTTGATATGGGAAATGGTTATTGCTTACCGCGTGATTTAGTCATCATTGGCAGCATATAAAAGTGTGAGATGAGACTTTAGTTGATAAGAGTTTTTCTATCGTTGTAGCTGTTGTGATTAGGAGTTATCACTACAAGCGTTTGAGTTATGTGGTCTATCATGTAATAGCACCTGAGGTTGCAGGTGTGGATTATTACAACTTGTTCGGGCTTATTCACAGTATAAATGTGGGATTCTGATCATATGAAAGATTTCAAAAGTGGAAACGTGGTCCTATGGCTTATGGGCTAGATTGGATTGCAAAATTTAAGTTACAATGTATTGTCGGACCTATATGAGATAGGGTGACGTGGGATCACCCCCGGGTATATGCGTGGCGAGGTTACTAAGCGATTGTTTGGCTATTGGGACAACTCTGGGCACGTTCGAGGACGAACGTTTGTTTTAGTTGGGAGAATGTAACGACCCGAACCGTCGTTTCCTGTATTTTCGTCCCGTATTCCCCGTTAAATGCTTATTCATGTTTCAATATGTGTACTTGGTGAATTTGAGTCAATTCGGATCGAGTTTGGTATGAAATGGGATAATTAGTCTCTTTAAGGAAGAATTAGTTTGGAAAAGTCAACCGGACGTTGACTTGTGAGTTAGAGGGCTCGGAATTGAATTCCGATGATTCGGTTAGTTTTGGGGGATGATTTAAGTACTAGGAGCGCAATCGGAATTAATTTTGGTGGTCCGGTGAAGAAATTAGCTCATTTTGGCGAAGTTAGTATTTTGGCAATTTCCGGTTGATAGGTGAAATTTTGATCCGACGGTCGGAATGGAATTTCGAGAATTTATGTAGCTTCGTTATATCATTTTGGACTTGTGTGCAAAATTTGAAGTCAATCGGACGTGATTTGATAGGTTTCGGCATCGGAAATAGAAGTTGGAAATTCTAAAGTTCATAAAACTTGGATTGGAGGTTGATTCATGATTTTAGCGTTGTTTGATGTGATTTGAGGCCTCGATCAAGTCCGTAATGTATTTTGGGACTGGTTGGTATTATTGGTCGGGGCCCGGGGGCCTCGGGTGTGTTTCGGATGCCCAACAGGTCATTTTTGGAAGATTTTTGCCGTTTTGAGCATAAATGTAATGATCTAAAGGTTCATTTTTAGTTCTAGAGATCCAAATTTGATTTCGAGACTTTAAAAATTTAAATCATGAATTATAGGACTGATCTAGAAATTTTGGTTTAATTTCATCAAGTCGCGATTGGGTTTTTGACGTGAAATGTGAGTTAATTGTTTAACGAGCGAAATGGGTATTGAACTAGGCAAACGATCTCCGAATTGAGTTTCAATTGAAGGATTGTGTTCGTATTATTATTTTTGACTCATAGGAATAAGAATCGTCTAATTCCGAGTTCGTATGATGGAGTTAGAGCCATTTTAGTGAAAAATGGTTGTGCTGCAAATTTCTTAAAAGCTGTTGTATTTTCTGTAGCAGTGAATTGTACCCGCGCATGAATAGTAACCACGCGGGTGAACAGTGAACAGTGACCTCACGTGTATAAACAGTGCCCCCGCGTGAACAGTATCGAAAATTTCTGGACAGATTTAATGTCCAGCAGTCCGAGTTTGGTCATTGTTTTTGACTTCCAAGCTCGGATTTTGGGCGATTTTTAGCAAGAAATCTTGAGGTAAGTCACTTGTGATTATTTTTACTCCATAATATTGAATTATCATCGAATAATCCGACTAGATTACATGTTTTTGAGGAGTAAATTGAAGATTTAGGCCTGGGGATTTGAAAATAAAATTTGAAGATTTGAGGGGTCATTTGAACTCCGATTTTGGTAAATTTTATATGGACGGACTCGTGGCGAGACGAGGAATCCGGTGATGTAACTTTCATAATTTTTTGAGAAGTGGGCCCGGGGCTCGGGTTTTGCGAATTTCGTGAATTTCGATATTTTTCGAGTCTTTTCGATTGGGTTATATTCCCTTAGCCTATTGTAATTTATTCGTTGTGGTTTTGACAAGATTCGACGCACGAAGAGGTAAATTCGAGAGGCAAGGGCATAGCGGAGTAGACATTGGACCGTCTTGAGGTGAGTAATGATTTTAAAATGATGCACTGAGGGTTTGAAATCCCGGATTGCACAACATACTGCTATGTTGAGATGAGACACGCGTTGTATGACGAGCGCGGGGTCATTTACTATTGGGATTGTGACTTGGTCCATCCCAGTTGATATTTTTACCGCGTAATTGATAAAGATTTATTGTTTTTCACTATGATTGGGCTTATTGCCATATTTGGGCTTCGTGCCAATTATCTGAAATCTTTTGTGAATTTACATCACTATTTTCCTCACGAATTGAAATATTATTTGAACTCAGTCCAATTGAATTATATTATTTTGTGAACTCAGCTACATTTATACTCAACTCAAAATTTAATGATATTTATAATGTTGTTGAGCTGAGCACTATTGTTTTACTGATGCCCAAGAGGCTTATGATTATTTTCTGGACTGATTGAGGTCGAGGGCCATATGTGAGGATATGTTGAGTGATGTGAGGAGGCTTTTAGGCCTCGAGTGTTATATGAGGAGGCTTTCAGGCCTCGTGTGTGATGTGTGAAGGCTTTCAGGCCTATTGATATTGCGCTTGGGCTGTACGAGCCTCTCCGGAGTCTGTACACACCCTCAGTGAGCGCAGGGTACCCAGGTGAGTTGAGAGTGGGCCCGAGAGGCCGTTGCTTGTGTGTGGTGAGTTGGGAGTGAGCCCGAGGGGCTGATGTTGTGTGCTGGTGAGTTGGGAGTGAGCCCGAGGGGATGATACTATATTGAGATTTACATATTGAGCCAGAGGGGCAAGCTTTTGATTTATCCTTTCTATGGAAATTATTTGTCTTTACTATTTTAAAAGAAGAATTATCTGATACTCACTATTTTACTGTATAACTGATTTTACTGCTTGGGATAGCTCTATATTGTGCCATTATGAGATTTTATGTTTTCAGTCATTATTTATTTTTATTACTCACTGGGTCGGAGTACTCACATTACTCCCTGCACCATGTGTGCAGATACAGGCAGAGCTGAGTTCGCTCCTGAGCGCTGATTCTTTCCAGACCAGGCGGTGACTAGGAGTAATGAGGTAGTTGTTGACGTCCGCAGCCCCGTTTTCTCCCTTATCTTTGTTATTTATGATAATTCCAGACTTTGTAAAATATTAGTAAACTCTGTAGTAGCTCATGACTTGTGACACCCCGATTTCGGGCTGAGTTGGGAGGGTTTTCCTTGTTCTATCACGTTTATTTCGCATTTAAGATTATATTGCCCATAATTTAGACTTATTCCTGCTAAGTAATTATAAAGAGATGTACTGTTTTGTTGATTGGCTGGCCTTGTCCTCACGAGAGGCGCCATCATAACCGGGTTGGAATTTTGGGTCGTGACAAGATTTATCTTATGAAGTTTTCATTAATTAATAGCTTGAAGTAACCTTTAAATTGAAATATCGAGTTGTTTTGGTAAATGAGTCGGCTTGAATAGTTCCACGATAGGAGCCATCACAAAGTGGCGGTTTGGTTCATGACAACCATCAACACCCCATACTTAGACCATTGCTCATCCTCGAGCAATCAAACTACACTTCACATAGGGATGATCTTTTCATCAAACAACATTCTTGGCACATTAGACCAAGAATTTTTAAAGCAGACTAAGCACCATATCATAATATGTTGAACCAAACCCTAATCTTCACATCATATTAATACCAAGCTCCTAATTTCTTTAAGCATAGACAAAGCAAGATTTACCACTAGAAAGAAATAATTTTCTTTATAATATATACAAACATCAATTTTTTTCTTCTTCTTCTAGATTCTGTTTTTTTCTTTTTTTCAATTCCCTATAAGTGGCTCTCGCAATTTTTTTCAAATAGTGCACCTTTCTCCTTTTCTATAGCTCCACTCAAAAATGCAACTGTACCTCCACTTAGGTTTTAAAAAGATCATAAATATATCAAGTTCTCATAGAGAGGTAAAAGGTTCAAATTGATGGTCAATTCAATAAATGGGTCGGGCTTGTAGTGTGGTTGCCAAAGAAATTGGATTACAGGCTCAACGGGACTAATTAAGATACACAATAATTAGACGGGTCACATACATATAATTGGCTCACAAAGAAATGCCTATATCACTTCCTTTATTAAACAAGATTGCTATTTCACTTTGCAAACACATGGATCAAGTTCTAGACGTCAACTTCTTGCAGAAAATATCATCACAAAAATCTCACTCACACATTGGCACATAACTAACTTAAGATCGGATCTATCCTGACTCTCTAATCAAAGCAGTTAAGCAAAGTCACAATCAACTAGTTTAAGACACTTATATATGAGTCAATAACTAAGCCTAGATGTCATAACTAAGGCACTCACCACTCTTTAGTCATATACAATCAAAGCAGTTTAGCGCTATGACTCAAGATTCTTTATTTCTATAAAACTAAAATAAAACTAGTTATACTCGATTCAAGTAAAACCCTTGAAAAAGAACCGCGGCATAAAGAAAAACTACATGGGAATTATTACTCTACCTACCAAAGTAAAATAAAATAAAATAAAAATAAAAGACATATTTTTGGATTTAATTTTTTTGATTTTTTTTGTATATTTCTCGTTCAACTTCAAACCTTCAAGAAATCAGTCGATGAAATCCATTGTTGGGAAGAGTCAAAACTAAACAATTAATTACTAACTAGTATAGGTCGATAGAATTCTGAGTTATAATTTACAGATCATATTGTCTAATAAAGCAAGAGACAAATCAAACAAAGCAAATTGGCAAATAGAAAACAAACAAATACAAACAACTAGGAGCACCACACCCCACACTTAAGAAATTGCATTGTCCCCAATGCAAAATAGTAAAACAAAAGTGAAAAAAGTGACTCCCTGAGGCCCTTAGCCTAATCATCAGCACCCTCGAAGGTGCGCAAATACTCATCATCATCGGAGGAAATGGAGTTCACATCCTTATCCGGTAGTAGTTGTCCTCCCTCTGCCAAGCCTAACCACTGTTTAGTGATAGCAGAAGGGGGTGGTCCTGCTGTAGCTCCACCAAGTCAGTCTCCCCCCGATCAGAGCAAAGGCACAAATCAACAAACAACAGCTATAGTGTCTCTTCGATATGAAGCAGCCTCCAATCCGAAGCAACAGCAGCAACAGGAGGATCTAAAACCGTCGTGATATCAAATGCCTTGATAGGACATGACATAGGGATGGTCTGGTCATAATGAAACTCCTCATCTACATGGTGCGCCCGCAACAGTCGAGTGATCATACTCGGGTAGTATAGGTGGCGAGCCTTAAATGGTCGCACTCTCGCCATGTGCTCCAGCATGATTTTTTCTGAGATCAAACCGCATCCTCGTCAAAGAGGCATAGATAAAACACACATTTAACCATGAGACATCAGTGTTGTCACGCCCCCTTTTTCCCTTTTTGACAGGGAAGTCCGGGTTTTGACATTCATGGGGGAACAACTCGTTTCCTTTTGGGAATTGGGTGTATTTGAATAGATGCCACCTAACGGATTGTGATGCATTAGGGTATGTAGAGTAATTAACTCTTGGACTAGTTTGCATTACCAGAGATTTAGGGTAAGGGCTCAAAATAACCTTGAGGGGAAGGTGTTAGGCACCCCTCGCGGTCCACAACGGTGGGTCCCAACCGAACTTAAACTATGTGAATTAGTCATTTTAACAAATAAACAGTTTTAACACACATTCGCAAATAAAGGCATGTTTTGACATTCTAAATACATGGATGATTCAGGTAATAGAAGCAAGGGAGAGGTTTGAACAACTTGCACATGTATAAAGAAAAGGAAGTTCACAGAGGAATTGGGAAAGGGAAGTCCTAGGTTGATTAGCCTACAGGATCATACCCATGCAGTGCCCGGTAATCACTCCTAAATAAGGGGCTACACATGACATTAGCGCGCTGTCATCATATCTTTACTACCCAATTCTTTCCCCTTGGTCATAGCCTAAAGCGTTCTAGCAACCTTAAAAGATATTCTATGCGTGTACTACCCGCCCCTTCCTTGTGGTCTTGGAGGTATTTAGGACCTCTAATTTAGGTAGTTCTAGACCATCCTAAGGTACGTAAAGGAGAAAAATCTAGGCGACAACCAAAACAATTAGGACTGAACTAAAGAGAGAACAATTAAAGGCTCACGTTTTACCTCCATAAACAGAACAAGTAAGTGCACGTCTCAAACAACACTTTTCAGATATCTAAGAGAAACTCTAGAGCAGAACATCAGGGTAAGCAGAGAATATGCAGTATTGAGTTAAAACCAAAGTGTAAAAGAACTTAATCTGTTGGCTACTTCTTTTAAACCTATTGAATGTGAGAAGTCACAAATAACAAGGCATAGTTTTACGGTTTGCAAAATTTTAGTCTCCCTACAAGCTTGCCTAGGCATATAATAGTGATGTCCTATGAGCATGGTATCTAATCATTAATCAGGAATGCAGTAAACAATTTCAAAGCGGGAAATTTGTATCATATAGGAATACTTTCTAGTGATATTAATTAACACAATGTTTAAGACTATTAAAGAAATGAGTAGGTTAGTTAATCAAAGTCATTCAAAATCTACAGGCATGAGTTCTAATTAAACTGATTTTTTAGATCTAATTAAAATTGATTTTAGATCCTATAGGTATGATTCCTATAATTAAAGCTGATTTTAGATCCTATAGGCATGACTTCTAATTATGTAAAGTAAAGCAAGCAGAATTTATTTGAACCAAGGCAAAATCCTATAGGCAGGTCGTCTAACACAGTACATGTTTGAACCAAAAGGAACCCTATATGCATGTTATCTAACAAAATATATTTGAATAAAAAATAAAACCTATAGGCATGTTATCTAACAAAGCACATTTGAGCCAAAGTAAAACCTATAGGCATGTTATCTACCCAAATTTACCCACAGTATACAATTACCATCCCTTTTCACTAGTCACCCCAATATCTGTTTACAATTAATTATTACAGACCAAGAATTGAATAAATTACATAAATAGAACAGAAATTAAACTATAGGGAGCCTGAAGTAGGGCCAAAGCAAATCTTGATATACCCGACCTTCAGTATTCTCAAATGCCCAAAGTTTCACAGCCAATTTCATGTTTAGGTGTGTCAGAGTTCCCTAAGGACCTCAAGGATCCTGGGCAGTGCTGACACCCAGACCTTCCTCAAATAAAGACTGATTTATGTGTAGTGTAGAAGTGCCAGCTCTAGTATGCCAGAGTTCAGAGAGATCTCAGAGGGGCAGAACTTAATAACCTAAGAATAAGTGAGAGTGCTTGGCATGATTTGAAAGAGTTTGGTAAACAGTATAAAGAAAGGTCTTAGGAGTGAAAAGATTTTCTAAAAGTCAGTACCAATTTAGAGGTAAAAACAGTTTGAGGAAAGTATGAAAAACAATGTTGCAATCATAACACAAGTCACAAAACAAACAGCTGTAGAAAATACTTTGGCAAACAGTTTCCACACAAGGAAAGAGGGGTTTGGGACACATAGAATACACCTTAATGGAGCATATAAACTACAAGGTGCATAGAGTTCTCAAGAGGTTCTACAGAACTAATGGGTTAGTCATTGAAACATGAAGCAAAGATCATAGCAGAAACATGTTGAGGGCATATAAACAACACAACTAGAATTGCACTAGAGAGATTAGATAACTTAGCAGGAGTAAGGCAGAACAGGAAAAGACTTAAATGGACATGCTAGACAAGTATTAAGAAGTGTAGACATGCTAATTACACAAAAGGAAAGTTTAGTCATACTAGATAAATAGTAGTCATGCAAGCAGGCTAGTCACATTAGGAATAAGACAGTGTAAGACATGTTAAACAAGATAGTAAACAAGTAAGTAAAGTGAAGACATGCTAATCACATATTTGAATAAGGCAGTATTTGGCATGCTATGTAAGCAGTAAACAGAAGCAGGAATGAACTCAGGTCAGATGAACTAAGGTAGTAAATAAACACATAGGTTTAGATTCTTAAATTTAATCGGAAGCATACCAGTTAGAGAAAGAAAACACAAGATGTAAGACAAGTGTTGTGTAATTTCCAGCCTTGGCTTGTAGCCGGCTAGACTAACAAAGATCATAAGTAGCAGAAAGAGCAGAGAGAGCAAAGAGCTTTTTTTAGAGTGTAAAGTAGGGGTCGATGAACTAATGTTTGTGTCCTAGAAGTGAGAATAGGGGAGAGTATATATATAGTATTTAAGAACAAGAAGAATATGGTAAAGGAAATCAACCATTCAGCAATTAAGGAAGCCACAGAATCAATTACACACCAATTAGTGTAATTTTCCCTTAATTAAGGGTAATTACCCAATGGTAAAGGCAGAATACATTTATGAAAAGAAAATAAAGTGAGCAATTAGGGGTAAATAGACAGAAGTTTAATTAAGGAAATATTTAGTGAAGAATCAGTAAAATATCACAGTTAATCAAATAAGGTGAGAAAACTAATCAAGGTTGTAAATAAAGGAAATAATCAAGAATCAGCACATGGTTTTTAACAGATCCAATCAGTGAATCAGAAATTCAAACAGTACTGATTTAAGGGTGAAAATATAGGTTTTCCACAAATAGACAAGTAGGCTAAAATAGAATCTCACAAACGTACAAAAATTAGCCAACAAATTGAATCAAAAACCCTAATAGAAATGAACTAGGGAAAAAATCACAAGACATTGAATTAGACTAAAGGGTAAATCATGAAAGTCAAAGCACAAAACGAACAACGTAACAAGTGGCATGGAAAGACTCAGAATCGAAGCAAAAACATAAGAAAATTAGAGCTTTAGCATAAGCTAGTTAGGGTTGAAACAAACTCTTTGAAATCAGTCAAAAACACATAAAAATAGAATATTAAATACTTAAATTTAGCAAAACATTTTGAAGAAAAGAATTTTCAGGAAACCATAGTTTGAGAAGAAAAAAATGGAAAGCCACTCGTATAACCAGAAGATTTCATAAAAAACCGGTGGAATAAGTTCAATCCATCTCAGATCTGTACAGATCTGAGAAGTTCAGAGGAAGAAATTATGGTTTTGAGGAAAGAAACATAAAGATGAAGAAGTAGGCTTAGAAATCTACAGGTTTAAGGCGAAATAGGAAGATCTTACTCGAAATCAACCCAGAATGGCCTGAAACATGCGAGCAAGAATCAAAGGCGTAAATAGACTAACCCTGGTCCCTTGAGGACCCTAGAGACGGCGATATCGGCATAGGAGAGGCCATTAGAGGTCTGGGGTGGTGAGAAACCACCATGAACGGCAATAGATGAGTGACGGTGAGGGTGAATTAGGGTTAGAGTCAGAGAGAATTTGAGAGACGAAGGAACAAAAGGGCGGCAGAAATGAGAGTTAATGAGAGGGTTTAGGGGATCGTTTGAGTTAATATGGTAAGTTTAATCGTGGACTGTTGATCAAAATGATCAACGACCACGATTAAACGGGGCTATTGGGTCGGGGCATGCAGATTGGGCCTAAGGGAGCGTTGGGCTGCTTTTATAAGGGTATTTGGGCTAGTCAATTAGACTGAAATTGAAATTAAACAAGGCTATTTGTTAAATACCCTAAATAAATTGACTAAAATAATTACTAATTATAAAACATGATTTTCATGCATAGGAATGTTTTAAAAATAGTTATTTAGCAATTTTAAAAATACAATGGACTAATTTCTGGTAAAGTAATAAAAGAATGTATGCATGGGCTATAATTGCAAAGTTATTGCAATTATAACCAAAAGGTGCCAATTTGGCCATTTATGAAATAATTTTGGGCTTAATAGGACCATAAATAGTAATATTAAATCAAGAAATATTTAAAAACATTTGTGATGAAATTTTGTAATTATTTATATGAATAAAATACTGAGATAAATTAATTAAAAATGTAAGAATTATGGAAAAATATTATAGGAAAGAATTGGGTATCAACAAGTGTTACTTTGGGTAGGCATGATTTTGGCATTAATCAACCGCAAAATAACCCTGAACGGACGCTGGAATGTGCCTTTGTACATGTCATTGTGGAACTCATTAACATACCACATCCATGCGGTAGAAGAGTCAGCTCCACATAGTTGTCGACGAATATTAGGATAGTCTGGCCGACAGAGAAACCTCTAAAAGAGCTTGTGGAAGTGCTCTGTGAAACCCAAAATCCGATTAATCACTTGGAAGGAGAAGGGAATCATTTTACCTCATACCCGCACCTCGTAAACAATATCCAAACTGACCTTAGGTTGCCAGTTGGCATAAAAACCCTTTACTAGGTTCACGTTCACTACATCACCGGGATGAAACAGACTGTCAAAATCCAAAGTCAGAATGTTGTTGTATATCTCATTATATTTTCGGGCCAACTTTCCATCATCGATAGCAACCTCAGGCTCTGGGTTTACCGCGAGGACGAATGTCTAGAACCAATAGCTAGCATGGACTGGAACAACACGAATACAAAATTTGCACTCTTGGACCTCGTCAACATCTGGGTCTATGCGCTCTATCTCTTCCTCCACTAAGGCAGGGGGTGGTGCCCACCTACCTCCTCTACGACTGCTTGAGGCAACCCCAAAAGAACTAGTATTAGTATGTTTGTTGGGTCGGCGAGACATTGTACCTGCACAAGATGAGCACAATTAGCCACAACATTTAGAACCAAAAGCAAAACCAAATGGGGAAGCACCCCAAACTTATGTCATAGGCATGTTCACACATACAATTTATATCAGGGATTCAGACTACCCCATTAAAACACATCACACGTCTTCTCTAACCCGCCCAACCACCATCATAATATTACAACAACATAAACACAGACTACACTAGTGTAAAATACTAAATCAAGAAGCTAAACTAGTAACTAAGAAAAGAAAAGAAGAAGTTATACTAATTAACTATTACAAAAGTAAGAAGTTGCAATACAACACTACACAATGTAACGACCCGACCGGTCATTTCATGAGTTACCTCTCCATTTCCCCCATTCCTGTTTCTTTATGTGTTCTTCATCTACATTTTATCGTATCGCTTTGGTTGGTTTGGTTTCGGAGTGGTTTGGTAGAGAAATGAGACATAGTCTCTTTTTGGAAAGCTTTAGTTGGAAAAGTCAACCGGAAGTTGACTTTTGAGTAAATGATCTCGAAACTTGGTTTTTATGGTTTGGATAGCTTCATGAGGTCATTTGGTACTTAGGAGCATGATCGGAATGTATTTTGGAGGTCCATGGTAGATTTAGACTTGAATTGGCGAAATAGGAATTCTGGCATTTTCTAGTTGGCACTGGAAATTTCCATATCGGATTCAGAATGGAATTCCGAAAATTGGAGTAGGTTTGTTGTGTCATTTGGGACATATGTACAAAATTTCAAGTCATTCGGATGAGGTTTGATAAACTTTTTTGATCGATTGCGGAATTCAGAAGTTTTGGAATCCTTAGGCTTGAATCCGAGGGTGATTTGGTATTTCGGTGTTATTTTGAGTTTTTCGGGGATTGGTACAAGTTTGAATAGTAATATATGACTTGTTGGCATATTTGGTTGAGGTCCCGAGGGCCTCGGATGGTTTTGGATGGTTGTCAGAAAGTTTGGACTTGGAGTTGTGTTGTAGAAATTACTACTTCTGTTGGTTCCGCACCGGTGGATTGGGGACTGCAAGTGTGCGGAGGCAGCCGCAGGAGCAAATTTAGTCACAGGAGCAGATGATTTAACGCACCTGCGAGCCTGCAGGTGCGGAAGTTGGCCCTTAAGTGAAAAACAGCATGTGCGGTTATTTTGACCGCAGAAGCGGTCGGCGGATGCGAAAAGAGTGTCGCAAGTGCGAGATGCCTAGGCGGAAGGTATAAAAGGTCATTTCGCGATTTTCAACTTATTTCCTCCATTTGTAAGACGGGTTTGGAGCTTTTTGAGAGGATTTGAAGAGGGATTCAAGGGGTAATGCTTGGAGGTAAGATTTTTGAACTCAATACTCGATTACATGGCATTTTCTTACTGATTAGGCTTGAAATTATTGGAAATTAAGGGTTAAAATTGGAGAATTAGGGCTTGGTATTGGAGAGTTTCCATTGGGGATTTGAGGGGCCATTTGGGGTCCGATATTGATGTTCTTGGTATGTATAGACTCGTGGAAGGATAAGGACTCTAGTGATGTGATTTTTATCGAAATCCAAGACGTGGGTCCGGGGGTTGGGTTTTGTCGATTTCGGAATTTTTGATGTAATTTGATTATTTTCATTTGGGCTTTGTTCCTTTAGCTTATATTGATGGCATGAATCTGGTTTTGGTTAGATTCGGAGCATTTGGAGGCCGATTCGAGAGGCAAGGGCATCGCGGGCTAGAGTTTGGACCGGATTGAGGTAAGTAATAATTGTAAATATTGTCCTGAAGGTATGAAACCCCGGATTTCACATCGTGGTGCTACTTGGAGGTGACGCACACGCTGGATGACGAGTGTGGGGAGTGCACCGTTGGGGATTGTGACTTGGTCCGTCCTGTATGACTATTAAGTCGCGTATTTGATTGAAAACTATTTGATATCATTGTGTTTTAGAAAGCATTATCATGTGTTGGGCTGAATGTCATAATTGGGCCTCGTGCCAACTATTTTGGACCCTTAGGGGCTTTTTACTACTATTCCTCACTATTTTCACCTAATATATGTACTCAGTCATACTGTGTTTTATTGATTTCACAACTCAGCCGTATTAACTCTGTTTTGATACTTTAAATAATATCTTGGGCTGAGCTTTCCTACTTTACTGTTGCCCGAGTGGCTTGAGAGGTTTCTGAATGAGTAAGGACAAGGGCCTATGTTGTGAGGATATCATGGGACGGGCTGTGTGCCGCAACATATTGTACTGATTTGTGATATATGAGAGGTAGAGGGCCTGATTTATTATGTCACGAGATGGCTAGTGATAGAGCTTGGGCTGTCAGAGCCCCTCCGGAGTCTGAATACCCCTAATAAGCGCGGGCACCTAGTTTGAGTGATGTGATGTAGCTCGAGGGGTTGTAGTTGATTCATATTGTTGCCCAATAGGCTGATTACGAGTGACTATGAGGTGAGCCCAAGGGGCTGGTTCTGTTGATATTTTGCCCGAGGGGCGATTTATGGTACATGTTTTGCCCGAGGGGCTATTTATGTTTCTATATTTTTTACTCACTGTTCCACTTCTTGTTTGAAATTATTATAAGATGTTTTTAAAAGGTTTTACGGAAACTGAGTTGTTTTTACAAGTTATTGGATTGTTTGTATTGTTCTGGACATACACTATTTTGTTGTAGTGCTATGACATGGAATTACCTATTTTCTTACTGCTAAGCTGCTTTTACTTTTATTACTTACTGAGTTGGCGTACTCACATTACTCTCTGCACCTTGTGTGCAGATCCAGGAGTCTCAGGACGCGATAGTGAGTGTTGATCAGTCTTCCAGCAGGTCTCTGGAGTTGGCTATGTAGGTGTTTGGCGTTCGCAGCCCTGCACTTATCCTTCTTACCTTACTCAGATTCTCTTAGTATTTTATTTTCAGACTATGTTAGCGTTTTTTGTTCTTAGACGGGTTTGTAGTTGCTCATGACTGGAGACACCCCGATGTCCGGCATGTGTTATATTTCCGAACTGCTTATTTAAACTTATATTGTGAGACATTCTGTTAATTAATATCTTTAAAATGACTTTTATGGAAAAATGGTTCAATTGGGAATTGTGTCGGCTGGCCAAATTATACGATAGGCGCTGTGAGCACGTGATTTTTTCCTCACATGATTTGCTCCTACAGAATTCCAAAAATTAGGATTTTGCTTTTAATCATTTGATTTTTAAGAATTAATCGCACGATTTTATGTTTATTTGCATTTTTGTGTGCATATTTAATTTATATAATTCATAAAAAACACAAAAATAGTGCATTTGCCTTTAGGACCCAATTTTATATTTTTTTATGATTAGTTATTTAATATTACAAAAAATGAAGGAAAATCACAAAAATAGTTCACTTTGCATCTTTAATTTTTACTTTTCGAATTTGTCATAGTTTCTTTTAAATTAGGATTTAATTGATTTTTGAGGAAACAATTGGTTTAGTATTGAAATTAAATCAGGTTTTTCTATTTTAATTTGTATTTAATAAAAATCTGAAAATCAAAAAGAAAAACAAAAAAAATAAAAAATGAAAATGAAAAGAAACAAAAGGTCTTAATAAGAGACCCAAATTTCTGGTCCAAATCCACCCCTAATGCCTGTCCAAATCACCCCTTACCCGGCCCAAAACCACCCTGACCCGGTCCAGTCTTCCCCTTAATCAAAACGACCCCGTTTCACTTGGGATGGATCTGAGCCGTCGAGGTTAATTAATCTAACAGCTCAGAAGCTAGGGTCGTTTGATATATCAATGTCCGAAGACCCCTAACCCCACCCCCCTCATTGTCTCTTTCAGAGACTCTAACCACCGAAACCCTATCTAGCCGCCCCTAAATCCTCCACCGCCGGTGGCGCCGCCGCCTCTAAACGCCACAAAAAATAAACCCCAAGATCTCCTTCTTCTCCTTTTCCCAAATCCCTAACCCATGTCCCTCCAATCCCACTGGTTCGTCTCGAATCTTAAATCAAAGACTAGACCAAAAACCTAACTTTACCCAAATCACCCCAAAATAACACCCCGTAACCACCATGACCCCCTTATACCAAATCCACAACTACTTTCCTTCAAATCTGCCGGGAGCTCCGCGAATCTGGAATCTGAGTTCACCCCCCAAAAGTTCAAGGTCATGTTTCACATGCACGTTCGGGGAACGTTATTCTTTCAGACTCTGAGGTTTGAACTCGGTGAAACTGATGTCGTTCAGTTGTTCTTGACAAAGAACAAAGGATTGACATAAGTTTGGCTAATTTCCTTGTCCCCGTCCGGTTTCGAGGTTCAATTTGGTGAGTCCTTTTCCCTCTCCGGTTTCCTATCTGTCATCTTCATCTGTCCTTTTCTTAAAACTAGTTTGCTTATAATAATTTGGCTGAAAAGTCAATTCATCTTATGAGTCCAATTTGTTCTTCTATTCGTTATTTTCCCTTTTCTCTTTTCTTCGTGAATGCCGTTTTGTGACGTTTTTAGGTTAAGTTTCTGGTTCGTTAAATCACTTAATTTAGTCGATTTCCTGTTCATTAGCTCATTCATCTTTGTCTTTGCTTTATTGCATTTTGAGGAAGGGGTTCTGGGTTTCTTGTAGGAAATTTTTGGGTCAGTCCTTCGAGTTGGGAATCCTTGATGGATTTTAATGGGGCTCCGGAAATCAGAATAGCCCAAGAAGGATTTGAATTGGGTCTAGTTCAGACCCATTCACTTGGGTCATTTGGACCCGGGTTCTGCTAGGCTGGGAGGGTAAATAATCAGGGTTTGAGGGGTAGTCTAGGGAATTGGCCTAGGGAATCCTGAGTGTAACTGAATGGGAAGCTTCCAGGAAGCTGGGGGTAGGGATTAAAGTGAATTTCTGAAAATTAAGCTATGGACACTTAAGCAAAAAACAAAATTCAAAAGGGGGATAAGTGCAAGCTAAGTCTGCCCTAATAGCTTGCTTATAAAGGCAGCTTTTCTAGCCTTTAAAGGCAGACCCAAGAGAGATTTTGAGAGCTGGAAATCCAGAAAATATAGAAGCTGCATAATTTTACTATTTTCATAGACTACAAGAGTAAAAGGGTTTGAAAGAGAAAAAAATCTGAAAAATACAAACGGCTGAGTGCTTGTACTGTTCCATTGCATTTTTCAGTAGCCTTTGATTCGTTCAGTTTCTGAGATAATTTTTATTCAGTTGATGTGGAAATGGTTTGAATTTGGATTTTTAAAAAAAGGTTTGGTTTGAAGCTGTTGTAGTGCCAGCTCAATTGGGGGTTATTTTTGTTACTATTTCATCTTGAATTCCTGGTTTGAACTGGTTTGTTGAAGCTGTTGTTCTGTTGCTGTTACTGTTTCTTCACCTCTTTCCTTTTAATCTCCAGGTACAAATTCTGAATCCTTCATGATGTAGAATTCAATTTGAATATGGAATAAAGGCAGTGCTGATCTTTCACGATGTTTATGTGTTTAGTCATCTGTTCATAGTGTTGTTTAGCTAGTCTCTGTTTGATTAGCCAAGGTTTCATGTTGTAATTAAATTTTGATTTTGTTGGAACTTGATTTCGAGTCTTAATTTCCAATTTTGGGTTTTTGCAAGTCTTTGGTCCATGGAACCTTAGACTTCTTGGCCATTTTCAAGAGAGGATGGCACGTTGGATGCATTGGGCTTGTCTGCTGAGCCCAATGGATGGTATGGTCGTTGTTGGACATTTCACATAGCAGACTTGATTCAAACGCATGCTGGAAAAAAATGAAATTAGAATTTTAGTTTAATTAATTTGTATTAGTTGTTTAAAAATCATAATTCTCATTTGCTGACTCGATTTCACATTCCCTGCAGTATCAGTTGAGTGGCATTGTTGTTTGGCATGATAATTTGGAGCTTAGAATTTGGGCCTAATGTAGGTCCAGCTGAAGAATAATCACAATCAGACCCATGGACGTTTTTTTCTATCAGAAATTGGGTTTGGTTAAGCCCAAAGCTTAAAGACATTTTAAAAGGGGTCCGTTCGTTGGTGTTTGAAATAGCTTCCCTTTGGGCCTTTAATTTTCTAATGCACTACATTTAGTAAGCTTGTAGGGTAGAACCTTTAGTTTACATGGTTAGAAGTTCCGCAAATTTTCTTTAGTTAATTAATTGGGCTTTTCAAAAATAGATTGGAAATGTGCTATATTAGGTAATACAAATAGCTTATGGTCCTCCAAAGTTTAGTTTGAATTATCTTTAAAAATTGGAATTAGGGTGTGCCATGCCAAACAAAAAATCACAATTGCGGACTGTAGTACAGAGTCAATCTTTTCCTTGATTCGGAATTCGAACTGGTGACTTGGGACACCATAAATTATCCCAAGTGGCTACTCTGAATCTTTAAATAATAAATCCCGTTTCGATTGTCCTTTAATTGGAAAAACTCCCTTATACTTATACACCCTTCCGGGGGTGTAGGTAAAAAGGAGCTGTGACAGCTCTGGTGACTCTGCTGGGGAACGAACCCAGAATCTCTGGTTTAGGGTTCAAGAATTCGAGCTTGTTAATGATTTTTTTTACTTGGCTTCATTCATTGTTAATATAACTGTATTCTGTGAATCTTTTGTGCTAAATGTTATTTATTTACCGCTTTATTATTGTTTGAATTGTACATAAATGTTTTCTTATGTCACCTCTCTGAGTCTTCTGAAAATGGTGCACACGTTCGCGTGGCCCGCTTTTTCTGTAGAAATTATACCAAATAGAACGAGGTTGGGCAAGCGACAAGGCCAGGTAGACTTCAGTGCTCCCGGTACGTCGCCCCCTCTTCGGCCCCAATTGTCCGCTCGGGTACCCCAAGTTTAGACCAAAACCCCAGCAGTTAGACCTAGAAAAACACAGTGTCATGTCGGATCCCTAATGTGAATGTTTGTTTGCATCATGTGCAATTGACTTAGGGGACTCAACACAGGGGTTGGGTCCGTCTAGGACAGGTGTGCCCGAAATAACAAACCATCCTGATGCATTCTATGTGCTATGTGAACATTTATTTGTTTTGGCTTGCATGCTGACCGGCTAGGGAAAACAAAGCAAAAAGAAAAACCAAGAGTGATTTAGGGAAGGAAATAAAGCCTGGTTCTAAAGAAAATCCCGGTATTTGAAAAACGTCCCGAAGATCTGCCAAAATTTTTCAGAAAAACGTTATTTCAAAAGAGTCAAACACTGTGTTCTTCCAAATGTGTCAAAACTGACCGAACTACGCAGGTCTGATTCTCACCGGATGTGGGATACGTAGGCAACTTACATAAGGTTTGGCCTTATTTTAAAAAAAAAGAAAGAAAAACAAGAAAAGAACGTCGGTGGTCGAGTGAATGCAGTCTGGATTCTTGATCAAAATAAGTCGATCCAGCTTCGGTAATGTCTTAAACCGTTCTTGCCTCAGAGTATTTTTTCAGTTGTCGAAAGGCTATTTTCATAAAAGAATGGACAAGTTTGTGAAGGGTCATAAAATAATCCTCCCGGCCTCAAAATTCATGTGAAATTGGGAAGGGGCCGCATTTGCAAAAATAGTCACTTGGCTAAAATTGGCATATAGGGGAATAAATCATGGTCCTTTGATTTGTTTTTTTCTTTTCTTCTTTTCTTTTCTCTCTCTTTTTTCTTTTCTTCTTGAAAAACTTGTTTACAAAAGGGTCCACTTGAGTCAACTCTAACCTTAACCTTCCACAAGAACAGAATGAATACCATCCAGGATCCGCCAGAAGTGGTCAGGGAACATGCTCAGTTGCACTTGCGTATGTGGTGGAATGATCTAGATGAAGATGGTCAGAAATGGGTGAAAAAGCAATTGGGTGCTCTTATAAACATTTTTGAGATCAAACCACGGAAAGATCTGATCGAGGCTTTGGTAACTTTCTGGGATCCTGTCCACAACTTATATTTGAGGAATTTGAGGAAGCAGCAACTTATATTTCCAAGGGCTCCATCGGTGCACAAGTTCTTTGACCTCCTGAATATCAGTAAACAGACGAATAAAGAACGTGTGAGCAATGGGTGTTGTGCTTTCCATTTCTTATACTTCAAGTTCGAGCACTCTGTTGGTTTTGAAACGCATGAAAAGGGTCTGAGCAACAAACAAGATAAGGGCGTTTGGCAAATTTATCGCCGGTTCGCATTTATTGTGACATTTTTGGGAATCATGGTTTTTCCAAATGAGAAAGGGACGGTGGATATTCGTATGGCTAGAATTGCACAAATCCTCACTACCAAGGAAGATCATACACTTGCCCCGTTGGTGCTGGCGGATATTTATCGAACATTGACTTTATGCAAAGCAGGGGTTTAGTTCTTTGAAGGTTGCAGCATCCTTCTGCAAATATGGTTGATCGAGAACCTTCGCCATCACCCCAAATTCATGAGTTATGGTTCGAGCCCGGGTAACTTCATCACCAGCTACGAGGAGAGGGTAAAGGATTACAACGCACCAGAAGGGTTTGAAGCATGGGTCTCCCACTTAAAAGTTCTTAACGCAAGTCAGGTTGAGTGGACTATCGGATGGCTCCCGAGGATAGAAGCCATATATATGATTGCTACCAAGGGCTACCTGAGGTTAATGGGTGTAAGGAGTATTCAGTCATATACACCACAGAGGGTCTTGAGGCATTTGGGAAGGTATCAGATTGTGCCCGAAGATGAAGATCTAAGCACCCAGGTCATAAAGTTACATCCATAAGATGCATTGCCCAAGGCTATAGTTCAACAGGATTGGAATAGATGTCGGTACCTAAAACATGGCACCCAGGTACCAGACATCGCAAAGGGGGAAGTAGATCCAAACTATGTTGCTTGGTTTGAGAAAATGCCTTGTGTAAATAACGAGCTAGAGCCCGAGAGGCCCGCCAAAAGGCCTCATGGTCAAGCCGTTGATGATAAAATTCAGGAGAGGTTAGCCTGGGGGAGAAGGAAAAGGAATATAAGGCCACCATCCATGATCTACGAGAAGAATTGAGAAATGTCACCTTCAACAATGATTTACCGGCACAAGAGGCCGAAGGTGAGAGGAGAAGATTGGTGCGAGAAAATGAAGCTCTCAGAGCTCAGGTTCGACATTTGAAAATTGAAGCCGAGAACCCAGGCCGAAGCAGGAAAGATGAAAGGCTTATTTATAACCTTACTCAAAAGGTACGTGACTATGAAGATGACCTGTAGAAGGCTGAGTCTGAACTAGTAAAAGCACAAGCAAGGTTGGCTAAAAGCACCGAAAGGCGTGCAGCTTTCGTTCAATAGATGAAAGAAATATATGAAAAAGGGGTCACAGGTTGGGAAAAGGCAATTGGCAACCTCGAGGGTGAAATGGCTAAACAAGCAAAAAATTTTAAGGATGAAAGAGAACATTGTTACGCCTTAATGGAACGGCTAGAAAGAGACTTGCAACAACTCCAAGAGCAGAACCAGGTAGCCGAACAAACTTTGGAAGCCAGAACCGAATAGATTGGGCATTTGTTGCAAGAGAAGGGCGTCATAAGAGAGCGAGTCAAAAGGGTCGCCAACTACATCGCGATGAAGTGCAGTAGCTCTGAGGATATGACTAGATCTATGTTCTTCACTACTGTGATGATTTTTGTTTGCCGGGTAATGAAATATCTCTATTACCTCCAAGGGGATTTAGTGAGTCAGCCCGCGGCGAGGCCGAATGATGCCCCGCAGGTTCTGGGGGCAATTGAGGCACTGATGTATTTGTGATTTCTTTAGTCTGTATTTTCTTTCCATTAAAGTCTGCCAGTTTGTCTTGGAGTCTGTATTTCTTTTATTAGAGTATGTGGGTTGTTTGTTTTTTGAGTCTGTATTTCGTCTTTCATCAGAGTCTGTTAGTTTTTGTTTAAGTCTATTTCCGAGTCTTATTATGAAAAATTTGAAAATTCCAAAAAAATGTTTTATTATTTTTATCTCCAAGAACTACGCTTGGTCTGATTCATGCGGGGTCATGATACGTAGGCTATCTCCATAGGATTCGACCATAACCAAATGAAAAAGAGAAAGAAAATAAGAGGAAAAACAAGAGAGCAAAAGAAAAAGAGCGGAAAAATAAGAAAGAAAAGAGAGAAAATAAGAAATCAAGAGAGAATAAAAATAAAAAGAGAACAGAGGCAAGAGTGAAAGGAAGGAAAAGAAAAAAAAGAAGAAGGGGGAAGTTTACAATTAAAAAAAGGTCGGGATGACGCATGCACCCGATCAAATACATAATAGAGACGATTAACTGTTTAGGTGTATCCATGCCCAATGTGCGGTTACCAATCTGTTAAAGCCTAATCGCTAATAAGGTTGTTGTTTGATGTATTGAGTCCAGGCAGGTGGTTAGTTGATTGGCATTCTGGCAACTCACTCATACAACACCCGATCAAAAGACAGGCTGAATATGGCCAACCAAGAACCGGAGACAAGTATTGTTGACACGTCAAAAGAGGTGGAAGAACTAGATGTTAATTCAATGAAGGAAGAGATGTATAAGGTAAAGCAGCAGATGGCTGAAATGTACCAAGCCTAGGCAAAGGGGCATCCACCACCGGTTTATCCTGCCAACCCTGCTTATATCCCACCATCAGCCCAACCTCCAAATCCTCCCACTGTGAACTCATCTCCAGCCTTTCCCCTCTACCAACAATGCTATGGTGCCACTTCTCATACTTCTCAAGCTCCACCACCCAAACAAGTCCCATACCCTCCCCCACCAATTACACCTGTTTTTGTGGCACCTCCACCGGCTACATTACACCGATCTTCCAGTGAACCTCTATTCCAAACTCACGACAGCCAGTACTATCCCCCTGAACCCACCTTCAAAGTTCCAGAACCATATTCTTGCACCCCTCATCTTGATCTTCCGACAGAGACCGAGAAGTCACCCAAAAATCCCGAGCATGAAGAGATGATCAGAAAGGTCAAAAGCTTAAAATAATCGTTCCGAGATATGACGGGGTTGGGAGGTCAAGTAAGTGTGGCTTATAAAGATTTATGCCTGTTCCCAGATGTTCAGTTACCAGCAGGGTTCAAAATGTCCAAGTTTGATCTGCACGACGGGCATGGTGACCCAGTAGCACACTTAAGAGGATTTTGTAGCAAGATGAGAGGAGCATGTGGAAGAGATGAGTTGTTGATGGCATATTTCAGCCAAAGTTTGAGCGGATCAGCATTAGAATGGTATACTAGACAAGATCACAGCAGGTGGTACACATGGGACGATTTGGTCTAAGACTTTGCCTGCCATTTTCAGTACAACCTCGAAACTATCCTAGGCATCTGTCATTGACAAAGATTGAGAAGAAGCCTAGTGAGAGCTTCAAGGAATATGGATTCCGTTGGAGAGAGCAAGCAGCGAGGGTTGACCCTCCGATGAAAGAAAGTGAGATGGTTGATTATTTCGTGCAGGCTTTGGAACCCACTTACTTTGGTCACTTGGTGTCAGCAGTGGGTCAGTCCTTTAATCGGATTGAGCTCATTGAGATAGTTCATAAGAGAGGGGAGCCTAAGAAGCCTTCGCAAACCGTCATGATGATTCGGGCTAGTGAAGCCAAGCCATTTGAAAAGTCAACAAGTGAGAAGTTTTTGATCAAGTTGAACGGGGCAAATAACGAACCATCCCTAGAGGTAAAGAAGGGATCCTCAAGTGATGTTGCAGGAAAACATGAAAGAGCGAAAGTGGTTGTGCCAGGAGTGACGAACAAGCCTGTGGTAATTGTGAAGGGCGCCTGCGCAGATCCTCTCATTATCAAACCGGTAATTCAATTACCCATAGTCAACAGTAAGGCAGTCCCATGGAATTATGAACGGGTGACAGTGACTTACAAGGGGAAATAGGTTAAAGAAGAAGTGTGTGATACTCATGGTTTGACTCGATCAGGGAGATGCTTCGCCCCCGAAGAGTTGAGAAAAGCTAAGACCTCAAAAGATAATCCAGTGTTCGTAAAGAAAGCGGTGACCGAGGAAGAAGCAGAAGAATTTCTGAGAAAGATGAAAGTACAGGACTATTCCATTGTGGAGCAGTTAAGGAAAACACCGGCTCAGATCTTGCTCTTGCCATTATTGATCCATTCAGACGAGCACCGTCGGGCATTGAAGAAGATCTTGAACGAAGCCCACGTTCCTGACAAAATCTTAGTAAACCTCTTGGAAAAGATAGCTAACAAGATATTTGAGGTAAACAGAGTCACTTTTTCTGATAATGAGTTGCCCGTGGAGGGTACCGAACATAATAGAGCCCTCTATCTGACGGTGAAATGTGAAGATTCCGTGGTTACTCGGGTACTGGTTGAAAATGGTTCCAGTGTGAATATTTGTCCTCTTTCCACTCTGAACAAGTTGAAGGTGGATGATGAAAGAATTCACAAGAACTGTATCTGCATTCGGGGATTCGATGGTGGAGGGAAAGATTCAGTCGGGGACATAGTGCTCGAGCTCACAATAGGGCCAGTTGAATGTACTATGGAATTCCAGGTGCTCGATGTGGCTGTTTCTTACAATCTGTTGTTAGGTCGACCCTGGATTCATGCTACCAAAGCGGTCTCGTCCACTCTGCACCAAATGGTTAAGTTTGAATGGGATAGACAGGAAATTGTTGTGTGTGGCGAAAACAATTTGTGTGTTCCCAGTGATGCCATTGTTCCGTTCATAGAGTTTGAAGACGACAAGGGGCCATGGGTTTATCAGGTTTTTGACACGATATCGGTAGAGAAAATTTCTGAAGGGAAGTGCGTGCCAACCCCAAGGGTAGCTGCTGCATCAATCATGGTAGCCGTTGAAATGTTGAAAAATGGTTTTGTACCGGGCAAAGGTTTGGGCGCATCTCTGCAAGGTATCGTACAGCCGGTTTCTCTCCCTAAAAACTTGGATACGTTTGGTCTAGGGTTCAAACCCACAGTCGCAGACGTAAGAAAAGCCAGAAAATGAAACAGAGGGCATGGGCACTTCCAAAGCCAGTCCCACGTCTTTCCCGATCATTTGTCAGACCTGGTACCAGAAAGTGCCCAGTGATGTCGGTTCCCATTTCTGTGGTTGATGTGGATGAAGATTTGATGGAAAGGTTCGAGAGGATATTCGCCGATGTGAATGTGTTGGAAGATGGAGAGGGTTCTAGCAAGGCGGATGTGCAATTTGTCGGGCCTAGTACGAAGATTAGCAATTGGGAAGCTACTCCTCTCCCTACCAGGAGGGAGTTTTGGTAGTTTGCTTTAATTTTCTTTCAATTTATCTGGATTATTCCAGGGTTGTAATTCAGATTCTATGTTCCGTCCGTTTGGATGTATAAACCCTGTTATCTTTAATTTCAATGAAATGCAATTTCTCTTTTCCTCTCTTCCTGATAGTTTTTTTTCCTTGTACAGTTCTTTTTATGATGGCCTCAATGATATGACATGCATGCGAAATCTCCGGCCCAGTCTTAAAAGCCAATCTAGATTTGAAATAGTAATTCAAGAGATAGAATGTGATGTTGAATCGGAATATGACGAGGATGAAGCCTTTGAAGAGATTAGTAAAGAATTAAGCCATTTTGAAGAAAAACCCAAGCCTAACCTGAGTGATACAGAAGCAATCAATTTAGGGGACCAAGATAATGTCCGAGAAACTAAAATAAGTATCCATCTTGAACCACAACTCAGAGAGGAGATAATTAAAACATTGTTCGAGTATAAAGATGTTTTTGCATGGTCCTATGATGACATGCCATGTCTAAGCACCAGCTTGGTGGTTCACAAATTGCCCACTGATCCAGCATTCCCCCTGTCAAGCAGAAGCTGAGGAAATTTAAAACTGATATAAGTGTGAAAATCAAGGAAGAGATCACCAAACAGTTTGAGGCCAAGGTCATTCGGGTCACTCGGTATCCCGCTTGGTTAGCCAATGTAGTGCCTATGCCAAAGAAGGACGGCAAGACCAGGGTGTGTGTTGATTATCGAGACCTCAACAAGGCGAGTCCCAAGGATAACTTCCCATTGTCGAACATCCATATATTGATCGATAATTGTGCCAAACATGAGATCGAGGTTTATGTGGATGATGTGATTGTAAAGTCTAGAAAGCAGTCTGACCATGTTAGAGATCTGAGAAAGTTCTTTCAAAGGCTTCGCAGGTACAATCTCAAGCTCAATCATGCAAAATGCGTGTTCGGTGTTCCGCCTGGAAAGTTGTTGGGATTCATAGTCAGCCGACGAGGTATTGAATTAGACCCGTCAAAAATCAAAGCCATCCAGGAATTGCCACCTCCGAAGAACAAGACTGAGGTAATGAGTCTGTTGGGAAGATTGAATTACATCAGTTGGTTTATTGCTCAACTCACGACAATGTGTGAGCCTATCTTCA